>NC_052478.1:4922392-5070892 GCF_009730915.1 Dioscorea cayenensis subsp. rotundata
TGTAAAACATCCCTCAAGATGCCTTCAACAGATCAAACACTCAAAGATCATCCTAGCCTCTTTTACAAAAATTAATAATTTATACAATATATTGAATAACTAATATTAAAAAACTATTAATATTAAGAATAAAATAAAAATAATTTAATTAATATCACTTGAATAAAATTTTACAATGAAACGACTCTTTAGTACAATAAAAATTTTCTAAAACCAACAATTGGAAAAAGATTTCTTTAACCACACATGTATGTCTTTCCCCTCACCAAACACCAAAATCTTATGAATCATCCCTAAAAATCCAGCCAAAACTTTATATACTACGTGAGGCTAAAAATAAAAAATTAAAAAAAAAAAAACCTGAATCGTTCGCACTTCACAAGACTAATATCGAACAATAGGGGTATTTTACAAATCTGAATTTTTAATAAGAACTTGGACGAGGGATAATACCTAAAACCATA
Source organism: Dioscorea cayenensis subsp. rotundata (assembly GCF_009730915.1). NCBI lineage: Eukaryota > Viridiplantae > Streptophyta > Magnoliopsida > Dioscoreales > Dioscoreaceae > Dioscorea > Dioscorea cayenensis. The sequence goes on from NC_052478.1 coordinate 4,922,857, forward strand.
AAAATGAGCACAAGAGGCAGTAACAAATCAAAGACGAAAGAATGAGTGACGGCCAAACTGGCTGAATTCAGGACATTCAAGTTAGGTTAAGTTCCTTGTTAGAATTGTAAGAAAAATTCAGAACCGCTATCATCACTCTGATCTGCAAGCAAGCACTGAACTATAACAAAGCTTCCAGTATTCTCCGCAGCCAATATGCATCCAAGGGAATGCGGGATGAAAACGGGCTCCTAAAGTTAAAGGGATTCTGCGGTCATATAGTTGCTGTCTTAGTAACAAAAAAAGGATCACACAAAATTTAAGCGTAAATAGAACAGAGTGAAGAGAACAATAACCTTTGACCCATAAGAATCCCATGAAGTGATGATTTCCCAAAGAGTAGAGAGAAACCTTGAAGCACATTCCTATAGTATGGTGAGATTACTTGCCCTGCAATTATTCGTCTTGAATATTATGAAGAGTAGTTTGCCTGATAAGTTTCGACTGAAACAAGATGTCTAACAACAATAGTCTGATATAATCAAGATAGAAAACCAAGAGAACAAAATTTGAATCATGCTCATGCATTTCTTGAAACTACAAATGCATTACCAACATAATAAAAAGAGCACAAACTAAAGCATTTACCGAAATAGTCGGGACAAGGAAGATGGATACTGAATACAAAAATTATCTTCTACAACGGAGGATTGCAGAAACATTAATCAATATTTCCATTTGTTACCACATATAGTCTAAACAATGCAATGTCCATTTCTCCATATTCATCTTAACTATATTGGATGACACAAATTTAGCTTGGTTTCCATAATGCTCAAAAAGACTAGATTGGCAATTTTGAATGATCTCACCAATTCCTTTGCTCATCCCACAAAATGGAGCATAAAGTAAAATCAAAGTATCGGGTGGACGTGTTTCACCAACAAATAATGAGTTTTCTATAGGTAAGGAGTATATACGGACGAGGGAGTCTGAAGAAAAGAACAGTCCAATAGATGACTCTGGTTCATGCAATGAATAAAATTAAAGCATCAAAATTAATAATAAAGGACTTTTTCTTAGGTGCCTCGGAGTATAATGAAAAATTTAACCAAAAATATAATAGCTTTCGTGAAAGAATTTACCTAATGTTGCAAAGTTGCTCTGAACAATTGAAACTGCGTATCCTGGTTCTCCACTGGTGTCAAAAGACATCAACATTGATAAGTCAAATGTGGAGTGGCCTTCATGCTGCAATCCACCACTTATGGAACCATGGGCTGAAGATAAAGCTGGAATCTGGAACCATAATCCAGAGGGGAATCTTCTTCTTCTCATAATCCATAACAAAATTTCGAAATAAGGAGTTTCATGAAGGATGGAGATGGCAATCTCCATAATGATACAGATGAAACTGATTGAGGTGCTCAACATGGCGATGAAAATGTAAAAAACAGATGTCGTGGGCAATAGCAGTAAGAGTGGCGTAAAGACAAGTGAACCAACAACATGCTGCTCAACAGTATAGTCATAACTATCTAACCTCTGACGAAGAGGATTCCATTTTCGACCTCTGCAAGTATTTGCATAATATGGTTACTTTATTGAAGGAAATAAAAGATCATTCAACAATTATTTCAAGCTTCTGAATACAACTAAGCATGCAATCAATTAAAGAGTATTGATTAAAACCTCACCACGTGCAGCATAGCAAAACAAAACTACGAGCACATATTAAGGGAACCTAATAATATTTAAGTTAACCTGTTACAGAGTCAAATATGTCTCCCAAACCCTAGCTGTGCTACACCCTTCAAAGGAAGGTGCCACAATGTTTAATCATCACCAAGGAAAGAGAACTATAATCTAAAGACAGTGGACCAAAAAGAAAATGGGATACATTTTGAGCAAATGAGTTTACCTGAAAAGGCGCCACAAAGATGCTACAGCCTTTATCTGTTGCATATAAATAACTGATATTAACTGATGAAGCATTGATATATGCAAAGTCGCAAGCTTAAGCATGTCTATGCACAGAGCAGCTTGGACAGTAAGGCCCATAACGATGCCAAACAATGAAAGCCCATTTATGAAGTATTTCAGAAAAGAACTAGCAATGAACCAGAAAGTAGAGAAAGCTTGTATGGCATTAAGTGAAACCATGCCAAGAAGCTCTGCTAATTCAGTATTCAGCTTAAAACCAGCTGGCACACCCATTAACCATGCAAAACCAGACCGCAACAAGTTATCTGTCACATTGCGATTGATCAGCATAATCTTAAAGGAAAGAGCTTTGGCATTAGCAAATAAGATCAACCCGATAATGTTTCCCAAAAGAAGATCAACGACAACATTAGACCAGATGAAGTGTTTCTTCAGAGAAGCTTTATGTGAATATTCCATATTCAATGAAGAGCTGCATGCCACAAAATGCTTGGAGGTATTAACATCAAATAAGGACCCTCAATCCAAAAAATAAAACCATAAGAAAATAATACTTTTAATTACCTAAAACCGTAGGTCTGAAGAAAAACAGGCCAATACAAAAGCTGACAACTGCGAATGTGTATATTCTGGAATGTGTGTCTCAAAATCTCTTTTAAAAACCTGAAGAAGAATCTTTGAGATCCATACGCTAAAGATCTATGAAACACCTGAAGAATGATGTACACAACAGAAGACACTGAAGCTACAAGTGCTGCCACAATGTGCCATATCATAGATAACAACCTAAACAAACAGAAAAAAGGGCTTTCAAAAAATGTAAGAACAAAGGTACCAATGATATTATTTTTAAAGAAATTTCAGGAGCAAGATGGTACATGCAAATCCTTCGAAAGTGGATCTGAGGCCCTTTAATACTCAAATATCTCTCAGAATGTACCTTAGCAGCATTTGTGCAGTTAATTGCCAACACAACTGAATCCTGCAATCAGAATTACAGTTGCAGAAGTCAGCAGAAAGAAAAAAAATGCAAAGAATATAGTTTCTGAGTCTTGTGATTGAACAACATTTATTGACTTACCATATCAGGAAGCAGTGATTTTTTGTAAAGCCTTGCAACCCAATTTGGTCTATTGAAAGGGGCTCTAACCTCCTTTTCAAAACCCCAGGAGTTCAGAGAAAAATGATGGCTACCAAATAATGGGGGTTTATATGCTATCAGCTGAAATAAACAAATCAGTGGAAAAGATTGAATAAAAGAACTAAGGAACCATTTAAAGAATGTAGCCGTGGTTATCCTAACTTACATACGTGGACGTCACAAATGGGCAGCCACTGTCCACTTATATGCATGTGGTGAAACTTTGGGGCCCATCTGTTTTCCTTGAACATGATTCTTTGGGTTTGGGGGATAAGCTGGATCCATGTCCCGCATCTAGTTGAAGACTGCCTAAACAATTCTAAACCCTGATCAAGTTTCTTACAGCCACATTTAGATTTTCTGTAGTTTTCAGCAAAAGCTGTCCCCAGGGATGATCTAACAGCCTTTCCTGAGGGAGAACTTTGCTCAGGTTCATTACAATGTTCTTGGCCATCATTTCTTTGGGAAAGATCATCCAGGTTCTGACGCTCCATCTTTAAATCTCCTTCACTACAAGATGCAATGCATTGTCCAAGAAGTGTGAATGTTGAAGATTCTTGCAGTGGTAAGGGCATCCTTCTGTTGACATAACGAAGGAGCTCCTGAATCAACAACAAAAGCAAAAAAAAAAAAAACATTTATACCTAAGAATTAACCAATAGACATTCAATTGACCATGTTCAATGCTCTCCCCCCCAAAAAAAAAAACAAAACAAAACAAAAGAAACCTTCACAGTTGAAAAGACTTCGTCCATTTAATCATGTTTCACCATTCTTCAAATATGATTCGCATTTAGTTATGCATTGTATTTGCATTATAATATCACAACCTAATCATGTTTCATAGAATTCAAGTAAACAAGACTATCTAAAACTAAAGCAGATAAAAATACTTTTAAAGAAAATAGCAAACTTTCATAGTTGAAACACATTTAATCAGTCTTATAACTCCAATGAGCAATGAATGTCAAGCCAAACAAACAAAATCAGAGTCTCCTGAGATTAATTTCAATACTTAGCAGAAACAAAATATTGAAAAACAAAGTTCAATATCATCAGAATTCAGATAAAAACCATTACAATTAGACTGTTTTCTTTACCTGAACCTCAGATTGCTGAAGACACGGGGAGATTTCACTGAGGGAAACAGCAGCAGCCACAACAAGGTCCTCCCCGGCATTCATAAACCAACCGAACAGCAAGAATCCAAAACTCGGCTCGCTAGACAAGAGCCACTCCGGCCACCACAGCCTACATTGCTTCCTCTCCGTCATCCCTGAATCCCGTCCAAATATCATACCTTTTTCACAAGAAAATCAACAAAAATTGAAAAACCATCAAACATTCCCATTCGAATTGGATAAAAAATCGAACAAAACGATACTGGATCAAAAATCTAATGATACCGTATAAGATCAAGATCCAGAGCTTCAAATCTGATGCCTTTTCATTCTGACGGTGCCAATCAACTAGAGAATCCTCCGTCTAAGATAATGAGATGAAGAGAAAGAGATCAAGAGATCGAAAGGAGAAAAAAAAAAACCTTCTTTTCTAGAGATCCATTTCTAGGGTTTCCACAAGAGCTCTGCTCCGGCCACAAAGATCCTCGTTTTCATGGTCACCAACTTTTTTGCTTTTCATATAAACCCTCTAAAATAACTTAATTACATCAATCATTTATATGAACCCTTATAAATTTGGGTAAAATTTTTAAGTACGTAATTCAATTTTGGCTCGTTTTCATGTTGATCATCAAACTCTAATTTACATTAATTTGATTATTCAATTTTAATTTGATTTTAGTATATAGTAAATTAAGGGACTTTGAATGAATGATGTGGCTCTTTTTCGATGATATAAACACCTTCAATAGGCTTAATAATGTGTCATGAAGCGGGTTGACTCGAATTTTCAGACAATCATGTAATCAATTAGAGGGTTGAAATTTTTGATTTATTGCCCAGTGAAATCAAATTAAAGTTGAATGATCAATTTGATGCAAATTGAAATTTGGTGATCAAAGTAAAAATGACCCAAAGTTTAATGATCGGGTAAAAAATTTACCCTATAAATTTTAGGTAATTACCTATAAGTCCATCTATAGTTTGCACATGTCCTAAAAAACCTTTGAAGTTTGCTTATTTTTTAAAGATCCCTCCTTTTCAATAAAATCCCCATCAAGTCCATATGCCAGTAACGGAGGTGACTGTACAGTTAAGTGGCCTTGGAAATCACCTCTTTGCCCCTTGCTCAAATTCCATTCTTCTTCTCCTTCTTCTTTCGCCGACAACTTTCTTTGAGAGACGTTGCCAACTGGAGTTATCTTCGTACTCTCGGCTTTCGACCGAAGTTCCCACAAACTCATGAGCCTTCCTACAAGCCAAAAAAAACCCTTGTTCAACTTCCATTCTTCTTCTCCTTATTCTTTCGCCGACGACTTTCTTCAAGAGATGTTATGAAACGGAGTTCTCTTCGCACTCTTGGCTTTCAACCGAAGTTCCCACAAACTCGTGAACCTTCCTGCAAACCAAAAACCAAGCATAAAGGTAAGGAGAAGTCGCCCGAGTTTCTATAGATTGTTATTATGTGCTTTTCATGTGTATTTTTTTTGGTTTTCTGTGTAGAATCCGACTTTCGGTGGTGGTTAGAACGATAATGGATTTCAGACTTTCTTATATATTATTAGGGGGTTTTGGATTTTTTCTGTGTAGTATACGTTTATTCCAGTGTAAAATATCCTCTTTCTGTGTAGAATCCGATTTTCATCATTGTTTAGAACGATAATGGGTTTCAAGTTTTTCTTTTTATCTAACAGGTCAAGATTGGAGATAACATGTTGGTGTTTAGGTCTGAGGACGTCTCGGTCGTTAAGGGTGCCCCCTCTGTTCTTCATGACCACCAATGTTGTGTTCTTTATGACCATCATCTTCATGACCGCAATCTTTGTGTTCTTCATGACCACCATCTTCTTCCCGAACACCTCCCAAAACAACCGAAAAGAAGGAGAAGAAGAAGAAGAAGAAAGAGGGAAAAAAAAAGGGAGGAAAATAGGGGCATTTCTGTCATTACAAAGACAACTGAGTAACGGATGTCATGACAGAGATTGAAAAGGACATTGAAAGTGAAAATGTCATAAAGACTGTAGAGGAAAAATGAAACTTTGTAAAGACTTATAAGTAATTTTCCCTATAAATTTATAATTATATTCACACCCCTAAATGTTGATTTTTAAAATTAAAAAATATATAAAAAAGACTGTTAAAATAAAAGAAAAGAAAAGAAAAAGTACAAAAAAAAAACCATGTGGTTTCCGAGTTTTGCAAAATAAGGAATGGGGAATTTTTTTCGATTCTATGATATGTGATTCCCAGATTTATAAAAAAAGGAAAAACCATCAGCGGCATTAACTTTTCCAATTTTGGCAGGGGGGCAAAATTGTCTATTTATGTAAAAAATCACTGTGTGGTCTAAAAAAATGATTTTTCAACATGATTTTGTTTGATTTTTAGAATTTAAGTTTTTTTTTTGTTTAGTGGAATTTTGGAAGAGAAATAAATTTAAAAAATAATTTTTTTATGTCATATAAGTTGATTTTGAAATGAAATGACAATTTTGCCCATGTGAGTTAACACTGTTAATGGCTTGATAACTGTTTTTTCTTTTTTTATAAATCTAGGAAACCACATATCATAGAATCGAAAAAAAAAATTCTCATTCCTTATTTTACAAAACTCGAAAAGCACAGAGGTTTTTTTTATTCCTTTCTCTAAAATAAAATATACCTCGTTATCTTCAGTTGTGAAGCAACAAGTTATACCAACTTCTTAAAAAAATATATATTTATTAAACCATGAAAATAACAACAATTTAAAATAATTTAAAATTCATTTTAAAGTGATTTTGTAAAGAGCCTGAAATTGCAATAAATATTATTTCTTATCTCATTTAATCAACTCAATTTTTTTTTTTTACAAAAACAACATATTATTTCTATCATATGTGTACAATATTTGTATACTATTTATACACTACCGGGGCATGAAAAATTTGATTATACATCACTCACTTATTATTTGGATAATTTATCACTAGAGTCACTAGATCATCTAGTGGTTGCCTAATCAACTCAATTTTTCTATCAACTATTTTTAGTTATGAAAATTTAAGAACTAAAACTCCAAAATAAATAAATAAATAAATAAACTATCACCTCCTAAATCTTTGGGAGGTGTTTTTTTATTTTTGTCACAAAGTTATAGCAATTAAGTATAAGTATAGTTTTTTTTTTTTTTGGTCCAAACTAAAATAAACCTTTATTAGCTAAATTAGCAAGAATACATGTCATGGTATATACAAGAACATCTTTAATGCTCATTGGGTAAAAGCTCAATGAGCGATTAATCCTCAAATGCTCCATTATAGTCATTGAGTGTTTGATGGTAACCAAATGCTCAATGGTGGGTTTAAACTTTGTTTTTTTTTTTTTAAAAGACAGTTGGCATATGTTTTTTATATTATATAAATTATAAAATTATCTAAAATTTATTTTTTATTTTTAAAATCACCCAAATTTTATTACTGATGCAATTTAATTAATATGTAATTCCAAAGCAATAAAATTTAATTTAATTTAAATTAAGTTGTTTTTTATTTCTTCACCTATTGAATAAATTATTTTTAATTTTTTTTAGTGACAAAAAATTAAATAATTTAAAAAAACTAACGATTACTATTTTATAGAATTTCATATAATTTTTAGAAAATATTTAAATAACTTATTTTAAAAATATAAAAATTTATTATATAATGCAATTATTTATTAAAAAAAATCTAATATTTTTATTAGATAAATATATTAATAATTAAATTTATATCGTGAATAATTAAAACGATAAAATGAAATAATTGGGAATCCTATCCTATAATATAACTATTATAAAAAAATAGTTTAATAAATAAGATTTTAATGGATTAATGGGTTGGTATATATATATTAAACTTTTAGATGGTTTATGCCATAAGTTCCACGTCAATAGTCCTTCTGACAACAACGATATTTTTCACAATGACAACAACAACAAAAATCAATGCAGACGCACAACATATGACTCCTTCTATAAAAGCAAAGAAAAAATGTACTATACCCTCTACTTAAACCCCCAAAAAAAATTTGTTACATAAGTACTTCTCGGTGCTGCTATTAGCACCAATGATTGCAATGTTACATAAGTACCTCTCGGTGCTGCTATTAGCACCCAATGCTTGCAATAATATTTATCATAAAAAAAATATAATATTATGAATCATTCTCTAACCAACAAGTTTCAAGAAGGAGGTGCTTCTCTTTCTTTTTTTCCTTCCCTCTTTTTGTCTGGTCCTTTTTTTCTCTTCCTTCTTTTGTTTGGTCTTCATTTGTAAAGGTGTACTTTTCCAAAGTCATTTCACTTAGGGCCTGTTTGGATAAGCCAGAATTATGGCATAATCTGTACAATATGCCATAATTTAATATTTTCTGATAATTATGCCATATTAACTGCTTTTGAGTCTTATTTTTAGAGTATAAAATTATGGCGATAATATAGACGATTATAGAGTAAAAAAATATTCCACTCTTAGTGGAATATTTTTTTATTATGAAAAGTCTCTCTCTTGATCCGAAGAACGACCCACCAATCCACCGGGTGGCTCGCTCGACCCTCCGGCCAACGGCCTCCGGTGACACGCCGGCGATCCACCGGTGGTCCGGCAGGCTTCCGGCAACTGGTCACCGACCCAACCACCGGTCCCACCGGGCCTCCCGGTGACTGCCCGGCGATCCACACTGGTGGTTCGCCCGGCTAGCCTCCGGTGACACACCGGCGATCCACCTATGCTCCGGCCGACCTCCGATGACCGGCCACAGGTCCACCGGTGGTCTAGTTGCCGATCGGTCGATCTCCGTAATTTTTTTTATTTTGGTAACCAAACACTCATTCTATAGGAATAAAATATGCTATAATTTCTGTAATAATCACTTGCACTTCCTACATAATAAAATTATGTCATATTTTTTTATTTTGCAGCCAAACAAGCCCTTAGTTATGGGACCAAAATATTCTTTGGTTTTGGTCTACTTTTTTTGTGTTAAATTTTTGAGTTATTTATCACATTCAAAATTTTATATAACATTAAATAATGTTTTTTTAAAATTTACCTTTTAATTAAATATATTTGTACAATTTTTAATAAGTCACAATTAACTAAGCATTAAACCATATACTAAATTGGAGTAGTTTTAAAAAATAATAAATTTTTTTTATAAAATATAGGTAACTAATTAATTAGTGTGAATTAGATAAATATAACAAGGAACCAAGGCATAACCTAGTGATTTTCTACCTTGTTTGTGCATGAGAGGTCTTGAGTTTAAAACTTCTCAAGCACAATGCAAAAAATAAAAAAGGTGCTTGGCGTCAATTTGTCAAAAAATAAATAAATGTAATAAGTAAAAAAGCAAATATTATAAATAAATACATGTAATAAGTAAAAAGCAAATATTATGATCCGTGTCACATATGATATTATTATTTTTTTCTATTGTGATTTGGGGCCACATGCAGAGAATACTAGGGGTGAGCAAAACCGGGTACCCAGATCGACAAAAACTCGAACCGTATCTGACCCGGTTTAAATCGGGTATTGAGAATCAGGTACCCGGTTTAAACCGGATCGGATATTAGGATCCGAATTTAAGTTTTATCTAATCTATAGATTTTCTTTATATAATAACATTGGATAAAAAAACAAATATGAAAAATTTATAAATTATAAAGAGCATTAAACTCTTGTATTATTCTCCATACAACAAAATTTATAACAAAAATATACATAGTTTTATCAATCTTAGTCATTAAAAGAAAAAATCTTCGAAAGCATTAAGTGTCTCATCAATAATAATCATTGGTTGCTAGAAGGAGAAGAAATTTGGATGGAGACTAGAGAGAAGAGGCAAGACGATGGCCGTTGGGGATTGTGAGGCAGGATTTGAGATTTTTTTTTACTTTTAATTTATATAGAATTTAAATTTATTAATATATATAACCATATAAATATATAGCTCTTTTAAGTTATCAGATTAGACATTTGAATATTTTTTTTTTACTTTTAACCCTTCTAAAATTTAAATTTATTAATATATATATATATATAATTTTTAAAGGGTTTAGATATAAGGGATTTGGATTTTTTTTCTTTTTTACTTTTTAGACCATATAAAAATTAAAATTATTATGTATCTATATATATAAATATACTAAAAAAATAAAAACAGGATCGGATTCGGTTACCCGATTTTTAATTTCTCCCCGGATCTGACCCGGTTTTCATCTAAAAAATTCGGATCATGTACCCGACTCTTTTTTTCGAATCGGAAACCCAAAAAAATCTGGTTAAAAAATTCGGATACCAGATCGGATTATCGGATCCGGATTTTTTTGCTCACCCCTAAAGAATACCTTAATTCCAAAACCATGCAGGATGACTTATGCTTCACCCATGGTGACTCTATCCCACTTCTACTCTATTGTGTTATTTGTTGTTTTTCTGTTTTCATGTTTTATATATTTTCACATACTTGTGTGTTCTGTGCCTTTCATTTTTATCAAATTTGTGGTGGCTAATTTATTAAAATATTGTTTATTTTTAAATTATTTCTCAAAATGCGCATTTCCGTAATTATTTACGGAAATACGCATTTTATATTTTTTTATTATTTTTTTTAAATCAGTCGGTCCCACTGTGGTTTTTTAATATTTAAATTTAACTTTTTAAAAAAATAGAGGGGCCCATTATTTTTTTAATATTAAGTTTTTATTTTTTTAAAAACTGCGGGTCCGATAGTTTTTAAATTAAAAACATTTTACATCAAAACCTTTATAATTTTCATTAATTTTTCTTATAACTTATTTTTTCTCACTTCTACTATGTTATTTTTACTTTCACTAATTGTAACCGGCTGTTAATAATTTAAATAAATAATTTTAATATTTTTTTCATCATAAGGGGGTTGTTGCAGCGTGTGCATATATTCATCTACATTGGCAAGCATATGTAGATAATGTTTATAGGCTTGAGACAATTTTTAATGTATACCATAAAAAGTTTCAGCCAATGTCAAATGAGAGATAGTAGAACCTCTATAATGGTCCACGTTTATATCCTGATCTTACAATGCGAAGACTAGCTCAGGACGTCCAAAATCCAGTAGAATTCGTAATGAAATGGACATAAGAGAAGGCGGTCAACCAAAGCGTTTTGGTTTATGTCGCAATGAAGGTCATAATCGTCGAAATTGTTCGAATGCCGCTGGTCCAAGTATTATGCCATAATGTTTATTAAATTATTTTATAATATATGTAATTGTTTTAGTTCATTCAAAATATCAAGTGAGTTTGGTTTAGTTATGGGAGTAATTTTTACATGTGAATTTTTTTAAAATATTTAAAATTTTATTATGATAAAAAAATATTAAAATTATTTATTTAAATTATTAACAACCGCTTACAATTAGTGAAATAAAAATAACATAGTAGAAGTGAGAAAAAATAAGTTATAAGAAAAAATTAATAAAAATTATAAGGGTTTGGATGTAAAATGTTTTTAATTTAAAAACTATCGGACCCGCATTTTTTAAAAAAATAAAAACTTAATATTAAAAAAATAACGGGTCCCTCTGTTTTTTTTAAAATTAAATTTAAATATTAAAAAATCACTGTGGGACCGGCTGATTTAAAAAAAATAATAAAAAAATATAAAATGCGCATTTCCGTAATTATTTACGGAAATGCAATAATTTAAAAATAAACAATATTTTAATAACTTAGCCATGTGTGGTTTATCCACACTATTAAAATAAAATAATAATAATAATAATAAAAATAATAATAAACAAGTTTCAAGTCTTATCCGGATTCTTTAACGAGTTGATCCAATACCAAAAACCCGACCCGATCACACCATCACCGGGCGCTGTGAACGGAGTTGAGCTTCAGTGATGAAGATACCATGAAACCCATACGGCACTCGCCGTGGCAGCGCCACCTCCGTCACCACCTCCAACTCCGGCGAGCTCGCATCCATCACCACAAACCTCGACTCCTCCTTCCTCTCATCATGCACGTACGTAACCAAGTACCCATCATCCTCTTCACCTCCACCCTCTCCCTTCTTCGCAGGAACAAAGCATGGCTCTCCAGCGTAACACTCAAGCCCAAACTCCCTCCTTCCAACCACTCCCCCTCCCTCCAAGTCCACCTTCACCACGCCGGAGATCTTCGGGTGGGGAGCAGCCACGCCGGCGTACACATACCTGTTCCTCCTGCCCACGTACTCTTGGTTCACAGAACCAAACTCTAGATTCTCCGGCGAGATCACAGTCCTCGTCACTTTCCCGGAGTTGACGTATATCCTCACCATCTCCAGTCTGCTCCTCAGCAGCTCCATTCTCTCTACAACATACTTCATTGAATCTCCAACAATGTTAAGCCCCACTAGAACTACAACGGCGCCGTCTTCTTCATCCCATGCATTGACCGAGTGCATCATGTTGAACCCCGCCACGTCAAACCAAAGCATCTCCGAGTCATCAATGGCGTCTAGAGGGAGTAAGCCTAAACGAGGTGTTTTCTTAGGGTCAAACTGAACGGCTGGGGAGGTTAGGGGGAGTTTCATGACAAGCTGGACGTCAGAGAAGATGGCGAAGCGTTGAGTAATGGCGAAGTCGTGGATGACGGTGGGATGACGAAGAGAATGGATATGGACTTCGGAGAGCTTCTGGCCGAGGTTGTCGAATCTGAAGAAGGTGAGAAAAGGTGGTGTGAGAGAGTAGCGAAAAGCGAGAAGGTCGCCGGAGATAGGGTCAAGCTTAGGATGCGCAGTCATGGAGGTGTGAAGCTGGCCATTGAAGTCATGGCGAGAGATGGTAGTGGTGTCACCGGTGTCGGGGGAGATGAAGAAGGAGTAAGGGAGGTCGGACTCGAAGAGAGCGAAGGCGCGGTTGGAGAAGAAGAGGAGGCTGGTGTTGGCAACGCCGAAGCCGAGTAAAGGGTTGTACTGGCAGGTAAGTATGCGGAGGAGGTGGACGGCGAAGCGGAGGAGGCCGGGGAGGCCGTGGAAGGAGAGGAGGGAAGAAGGGAAGAGAGGGGAGTTAGAGCGGAGTTCGAGAAGGTGTTTGTTGGTGAGGATGAAGCGGGAGGAGAAGAGAGGAGGGGAAGAAGAGGAGGAGGAAGGGAGGAGAAGAGAGTGAAGCATGCCGTCACCATCGATGAGGTGGTGAGGGCCGGAAGGAGGGAGAAAAAGGTTAGGGCCGTTGCGGATGTAGACGCCGCCGGAGAGGGAGGAGGGAAGAGGTTGAAGAGGAGGTGGACAAGGAGTGGGAGGAAGAGGAGGGAGAGGAGAGAAGTTGTTGGAGAGGACGAGATTAGGGTTTAAGTGAGGGTGAAGATGAGGTGGGTCTAAGAAGGTAGTTATTAGGGAGTCTAAAGTGTTGCATAAGGAGGTGGACAAGGACAGGAGTAGTGGAGGTTTAGGGAAGGTGGTGGTGGAAATGGATGAAGGTGGAGGAGATTGTTTGGGAGGAGGAGGAGGAGGAGGAGGAGATGCAAGACGGGAGAAGCAGGACAACAAGCGTGCCATTTCGCATGTGGATGTGATGGATGTTTTTTTTTTTTTTGGTTAAATAAGGGATGTTTTTTTTGCAGGTGATGCATGTGATGGATGTTTTTTTTTGGTTAAACAAAGGATGTTTTTTTGCAGGTGATGCATGTGATGGATGTTTTTTTTTGGTTAAACAAAGGATGTTTTTTTGCAGGTGATGTTGGATCACATCATTGCATGCGTTGATAGAAAGAGAGAGAGAGAGAGATAGAGAGAGAGAGAGAGAGGTTGGTCACGTTGATAATTGCACAATAATACCTATGTGCCTTTTCAAAACAGAAATGTTCCCCCACAGCACAGGAGTTATTTAATGATATGTTAGAGTTTTTTTTTTTTTTATATATGTCTATGCATAATATTGGCTCAAAATTTCCTCAAAATATAAAACCCAATATATTATATCTTTTTGATAATGTAAAAGATGGAGAGAATTTACATAGCATATATAAAAAGGGTACTTAGGTGGCAATGTTTTATGATTAGTGTGTGGTGCAATAATTGTAATAACTACAAAAAAAAAAAAATTATTATATATTGACAATTAAAATTTTGTCACTAAAACCTCAAACCTATCTATAGTCATTTTCATGCTATACAGACAGCCATAAACCCTATTACAACAGTAAAATTTTTTGACAAATTATCTCCCAACGCTATAAGCTTTATATTAACAAAAATTATGTCTATTCAATAGCCCATCAGCATTGAGTATGTAGCTATAGCCTATACTGACGAACATGTTCGTCACTTTATCCTTTTTCTTAAATCAATTATAAAATTTTTTATTGACGAATAATACTGTAGATAATACCATCAGTATATTTAACGGATAATACATAGTGATAATTTCTAAAAAAATTTACCGTTAATATATCTATTGTGATGAAATTTTTTAATAATATCATCATTATACCTATACAACTTTTGCATATAATATAATTTATAATATTTTTCACCTAGTAATAGATAAAAACAAAAATGATAAATAACAATATATAAAAACAATTTTATTTATTAAATAAAAAAACACAAATAAATCCTACGTTCATCTCGCTTAAAAATTTCCAATCCAAGAGATAGATTTCCACAGTTTGAGCTCCTCCATTCAAAAGAAGAAGCCAGCTTCATATATAAATCATCATCCTCATTCACCCTATTTTCTTATACTCTATTTTGTAAAAACATTTAATGCTATATTATCATTTGATAAAGCAAGCTTTTCACAACAACACAAGCTCATTGTTCTTAAAAAGCCAAACAGATTCTTTGTTAAACTAAAAAAATTAAGTACACACAACATAAACCAATCAAACATCTAAATGGTACTGCACACTATGCTCTTTCCACACTCCTCACTCCTTCCTCCAAGTACTTCTCATAAAAACATGCTTCTCCATCTGTTTTCACTGCCAATACCCCTGTACTCCTTATCCCAAACACTCCCTGTTTTCCCATCAAACTATTAAATTAAAAAGAAAAAAAAAACCCACAACAAGTTTCATCAAAATAATATATATATATATATATATATATATATAATAACCAGTTCGGTGTCCGTTTCAACAGAGATTGAACTCAGTCAGAGTCACACCCAGTGTTTGGCAACCTATCCTTCTCAACCTTCACTCTGTTTCCCATCAACTTCTCCACCATCTCCTTTGCAGCAATTTCTTTATCTCCATTACTCCTCAACATCTCCTTCAAACTCTCACCAAGTACTTGTGCCTGCAAACATTATTATAAACACATATTCCTAAACATATGATAATAACAATATTATTATTACCTTATGCCATGGAGTATGCAGTCTCACATAAGAAAGAACATGAAGTCCTGGACTTACAACTTGAACACACTCAGGCTCACCTTTCTGCCTGTTCGAAACATACACCATAATTTTCGAACAAACATAAAAAAAGAGAGTATTAAGAATTAGTACAACCATACAATTTATTCACAACCATTTATATATATATATATATATATATATATATATAATTCACTTATAAGAAACACCAAAGCTAAAAAATTCAAATATTATAAAGAGTTATATATGTATATAGTTATATATGTGATATGATTATGAAGAACACATCTATAACTAATAATTAATCAATCAATGATCAGTACAAATGAAGCTCAAAGTTGTCAAGAACAAACAGTTAGTTCCGTTGAGTAAACAAATTATAAATCATCCTTCATTTTCGGGTTAATTTAAAAAATAATAAAGTTAAGAAAGAGCATATTCACATATAAGTCACTCATAATTTGATCAATATAATCAATGGATTAAAAGAAAACAAGATCACACACACACATGCACACATATTTTCATGATCAACAACATTAATTAGAAGTATCATTAAGCATCTAAATAATGTTGAAAATTTATGACAGCATAAAATTTGGTGTATACAAAGCAGAAAGGAGATCACATATAAGAAAAATAACTAGTGGGCATTATTCCAATTAAACCTATACCTTAATTTGGGTTGAGCTGGCCAATATATGTTTGACAATAAGCCATACAAATATAATCAATAGTATGGACATCAAATTCCACAAAATAAATAAACCCAACTAGAGTAATAATTTAAGCCAAAAAATGTTGAGGATCCAATCTTTAATTTTGATTAGTAAAAAACCCATAATCTATATCATTAAGCATCAATAATGACTTTGACCAAACAAGAAATGGCAAGTATTATGACTGAAATTTCCACAGAAAACTATGAACCAAATAACCCAGAAAGATAACAGCGCCATCAAGTTTCATACACTAATCCTATTCAAATCCAATGTTTTGCACAATCAAATAAACCTAGAAATAACAACTCAAGAAAACCCTAATCCACACACACAAGACACACCAAAAACACCATTCCTGCAAAAAACCCATCGAAATATGATGAGATTCATGAAAATCCATAGAAACCAGGAAGCTGATATATAGCAACCATAAATGGAGTTTTGAAGATCCAAACATATAAAATATATATTAAAAGTAAAGTAATTCCATTGCTGATAAAAATTCCAAGACATCCAATCAAACACAACCTCACTTAATTATATGAATTGATTAATTGATTATCCACTCTAATACATAAGAAACTACTACCATTTGGGCTATACCAGCAACTTTATTAATGAAAAAATAGAGACACAATGCATTACACACATGACATTAAATAATTGCTTCATCATCATCATCATATTATTCTTCTGTGATCCTCAATATGTGATCACTTTGTAGCTGCCGTCAACGACGACCAAATAACATGAAAAACAAGTTTTTGAGTGGGAAAACTAATAGTAATTTCTTGCACAGAATATAGAACAAAATAAGCAGTAGAAAAAGTGCCAAGAGAGAGAAACAAGCAATAGTAATCTCTAAAGTTGAGGAGAATTATGGACAAAGAGATGAATAGGAGGAGAAAGTGCGCAATGAGGAAAAGGAAACAGCGCCATCGCCATGCCCCCACGCTTGATCATTAATCTTCATGATCCAAGTAAAACTTCTCATTGTTCGTTGGAGAAGCATAGCTTTTCAGTTTTCTTTTGTTACTTTTCTTTTTTCCTTTTTTTTCTTCTCTATGTTTTAGCAAGCCACTTGTGCTTTAAGAATATGGTGTGTGCGCATGATGATGCTGTGCATCCACATTGTGAATTATTCATCAACTACTTTATATGATAAATGAATGATAAATAGAGGCCAAAAGGTTATTATTGAGACAGTAAACAAAGATCAAAGAGACTGTAAAAATAGTATTACCTGCTAGTGATATCAAGTGATCAAAACCCTCACTGAGCTTCCAAAAGCCTCACTCGAATGAAATCAAAAATTCAATTTGTTGTTTATACTGTAACACACACGAGACAAGTGTTAGCTTTGCAAGTAAACAGATCATTGAGCCTACATGTAAACATCATCAGAAACACTGAATCATTGAACATATAAGAAGAATATTATCTCTCCAATTAGTTTTCAGTAGAACGGGAATAATAATCTTTGCCAGTAAATATCGGTTGTCTTGGACAAAAGATATGCCAAGAAGCTTCATAGTATTGCTCTTGATTATGCAAGACAAAAATAACTGTCATAAATTTAAATGTGGATTCTCATTTTAGCTTTTGCATAACACTTGCCTGTAAAGAAAATCTCGTCATTTCAGTTTTCTTGCTAATCCAATCTGGAACCAATTCTTCTAACAAGCTCAATTGCTTTTCTACTACACTTGAAATTGAAGACGCAACATACAGATATTAACAATTCACAGAAATACATAATTTACACAGCAAGAAAAACATGCACAACAAGGTGCTGATCAGGAATATATAATTTTACATGAATTCTCAATCTCGAGGTCAATTATGATTATCTTGTGGATGATAATCACAAGAAGAAATTATCATTGTAATCCAAATTGTTTATTTCTTCGACTTCTCTATCAGAAAGTAATATTTGAGTGTGCAAGGGAAAACCAAGTTATTGACTAACAACTTACATGTACAAAAGATCTAAAATGAAGAATGAAGAATGAAGGGAAAAAATAGTAGAAATGTTTCTTTTCCTTCAATTGTAAAATTATAAAAACCAGAAGTATGTCTTGAAAAAAATTTTAGCTTATTCCATGTTCATCAACGCCAGAAGACCAATAAATATCCTTTATCAGCTCTATATCAAATATATAATCATTTAAAACAATATGCAGGCAAATACAAAAAAGGTGACAAAATCATCTATGATTTAGGTGTATAAAAAAATCATTGCAACCCAATGGTCAATAATACAATCATAACGTAAATTAACATTTTGAGATTGAATGGCAATAATATCTTGATATTTCTAATTAGGCAAAAATATCTTCACATGGTAAAAAATGTTTCTACAAAAAAAATAGTAAATTGAAAAGATAAAAAGTTAACTCTTTTTGCTCATTTCTACATAGTGGCGCAAAAGAAAGAAAGGAAATGAAAGCTGCAACCAAGCTTCCACTGAAAAATCATAAGCGAATTCTCCATGTAGAGGGGAATTCTCAAAAACGAAAATAATAGATATACATAAAAAGGAAGATAACTAACAAGAACTGCAGCATATCAGGAGTTTTTCCTGTAACACATGAAACTAAACATGCATGAAACTATGTAAGTACAGATTACCCATCAAGCAAAAGAAGCACACCTCATTCTCACATCATCCATATTTATTCTTTTGTCGAGTTCATCCATATAGGGGATTTTTATAAGATCATTGTAATCAAGGTCACCTGAACATAGAAGATAAGAATCAACAGTACATTCATATTCTAAACTCAAGATAGAGATTCTAAAATTTCTCCTCTAATTGCTGCACCATTTATTTGGGAACGTCAACTCAAACCAGAGCTGCACAGAGACCTTTTAGGTGTTTTAGGATAAGACTCAAACAGAATATATTTTATTGTATTTAAAAAGAACTTAAAGATTTTCATATCCTCTGTATATCACAGACACAAGTCATGCTTGCAATAGATTTCCTTGCATTAAACTAGGCACAAATTATTTTTGCAAGGATATAGTTTTTGCAAGATTTTGGTCATATTAGATTGTCTCTGTCTTCCTGTTCTACATCATTGATCAGTTTTTTGCTTTAAGAAATATTGGATCATAAGCATTTATACTGACATTTAATATCCTATCAAAAGTAATCAATACACTTAAAATGATTGTGAATAAGTAGTTCTACAGAATGTGTTATATGCCATTATTATTTGATTTAGCAATGTTATATGTCTTACATTTTATATACATATATAAATACAGTAACAGTAACATTGAAATGGATGCATGGAAATTAAAACCACAGTATGGCAAGTATTCCAAGCATCACTATAACAGTAACAAATAACAACAAGACATCAACCAGAGATTAAATCTCTGGTTGAATCTGCCAGCCTAGGTAAGACATCAACAAGTCATCAACTAGACAAATAGCAACAAGCATCACTGTGTACACATGTTGTATGCATATATTTTTGCTCACTTTCTTTCACAGTTATGATGATTCCAGCAACCTTATCATGGGAAACAATTTGACAATACTTTGTAGAGATGTAAAATTAGTGATTGTATTTTGTGCTGAGGAGCAGATTTTACTTCCAAATATAAATTCTGCAGAATGTTTGGATTAGCTATGTTTTCAGGAGTAAATAAATAAGCATTCAAACTAGAGATTAAGCATCAAAACTCAAAATAAATAAAATATTACAGCAGTACCTTCGCCAAATCTCTGGCCAATTTCTTCGAAGTCAGAGCAAGTGAATCCCGCTCCTTGGACAACTTAATCTTCAAAAACCAAAAACAAGGGCAAAAATCATAATATCAATCAATGAAAAACTCAAAGAAATCAAATAAGCATCACACACTCTGAATCAACAACACTCTCCCACTCATCACTCATCACTCATCAATCATCACTCTCCTACTACTGCTCATCACTCTTCCTCTTCACTCTCCCACTCATCACTCTTCTCCTTTCTGGGATTCCGGCCGGCGAGCTAGCCGGGACCTCCGCCGGAGCATGAGCAGGGAGATGAAGATGGGGGCGTTGGGAATGGAAGAGGTATTTGCGAGGAGGAGGGGGAGATCGGCGTCATGGATGCCCGATTAGGCTGGCGACGAGGAGGCGTTGCATTGGGCGGCGATCAAGAAGCTTCCGACCTACGATCGCCTCCGGACTGGGTTATTGAAGCGAATTGTGGAGGATGAAGATGAGGATGAGGATCAAAGGAGGAGGAGGAGGAGGAGGTATGAGCACAAGAAGGTGGATGCTCGGAAGTCGGGAGAGGAGGAGACGGAGTTCATTGATAGGGTTTTCAAGGTCGCTGAGCTGGATAACCTCCGCTTCTTGAACAAGCTTCTTTCTCCTCTTCCTTTTCATCTCTCTCTCTCTTCTTCGTTTCTTATTTTTGGAGATTTATTTTTTTCTATGTCACATTTTAACATTTATTTAGAGTGGGTTTATATATATATTCTGTTATACACTTAAACAAATGTAACTATATTTTCTCAATCAAAAAGTGTAAATATTAATAATAAGCTGCATTTAGTTTTTATTTTATCACTTATCATTGATTTTTTAAGAAACAGGGGTTGAAACGATTGTATTTTCAATGCCAATATTTTGTTTGCACATTGCCTCATTTTGAAAATTGACCTTATACTTGTATCTTGGTGTTCGTGCTCGCAGATGGACACAGAGAGAAGATGGAGGATGATATCAACATTGTCAGAAGGAGTTTGGAGTTTCTCGGTCCACGTGTGACGACGGACTTGGGGGAAACTAGAACTTCTGTTTAGGCACTGGCTAGTGGCTGAGTTTGGTGGTCCCGAGGGTTTCTATCCTTTCTTTTGTATCTCTGTTGTATTTTGTTGTAACCTACCACATCTAGTGGTTAACTTTTGTACTGCTTATTATTTTGAATTCGAAATGATTTATCCACCTTTTCAAAAAAAAAATATATATATATATTCGGGACTAAAACATTAATGTTTATACATGCAAGTGTATTTTTGGTACATTTTAGTTTGCAAATAGTAAATTTGGGCATTTTAATTAAATATCCGTAGTATATATATAATTTTTTTTTTGTTTAATTTTGATATCTTAACCACTATTTTGGTATGATAGTTGATATTTCATTCTTCTCTAGCTCAAACGTGAAGGATTGGAATTTTATTTCTAATGTTTTTTCATGTTTCTCAAAAATACTTTGGGTAGGGCCTGTTGTAGAGAACATTGGGCCAAAAAAAAAATTCATCATAAATATTTTTTAGTTACTTTTCATTATATAATTTAATAAAAAATATTATCATAAATTAATTAAATATGATAAATTTTACCGTTTAAAAAATTAAAAATTTCCAAAATTATAATTATGCATATAAGATCATATAATAATTGTAAAAAAATAAATAAATATAATAAATATAATAAAATATGAATTGTGACTTCCTAGAAAATTTTGAGGTGTTATAGTTAAAAAATTAAAATATTTAAGATAATTATATAGATAGAATTATAGGATGATAGTACATTAAAATTTTAAATATAACTTTTTTAAACAAGAACATGGATTGTGAGACCTTAAAAAAATTATAGCCAGATTTATTGTGCATTGATATTGTCATGGGTAAATTATTTAAATAATCATCAAACTATTCTGTTACTTTTATTTTTGTCATTAAATTGTGAAAAATTTTAAATAGCTACCATAATTTTAGATCTACATTCAATTGATCATCTGGACTAACTCCGTTAACGGCATGTTGACGCGGTCACACCCCTTTGCCACATTAGCATGCCACGTGAATTAAAACCATTTTTACCTTAAAAATAGTTAATTCATATAATTAGTCTTTCATGTCAAATAAAAAAAATGTAATTTATTTTTTAAATTTTGGGACTTTTTTAATCAGTTAGTTTTCATCAATGTCCCTTATTTAATTTGATTTTTTGTCCATGTGGCATGTTGATATGGCAAGAGGGCATGACGTGGCATGCCACATCAGCATGCCTTAAATAGAGTCAGCTTTAGTGACCCAATTAAAAGTGAATATAAAGTTAGGATACCATGTTAAAATTTTTTATGATTGAGTGACTCAAATAGAAGTGAACGAATAATTTTGGTAACCATTTAAATAATTTACCTCATAAATTAAGTGTTATGGTTAAAACAAAGTGAGACATTAAAAAATTACAAGGCCCTATTAAAAAGTCAAATTTGTTGCACAATGATATTATCATAAATTAAATGTTTTAATTAAAAAAAATTAAAATTTTCATGATAATTAAGTGGATGAAATAATACTAAAAAAATAAATATAGTATTTTTAACAAATATATATGAATTTGTGTGCCCTGAAAACTTATAGGGCCCTGGGCATAGGCTTTGATCGCCTATGCCTGAGCCTGAGGCCCGGGTTCTATCCATAATTCAACTTTGGGTACACTTGTTGTGATACACATGCTTTTTTGTCTTATGGATGCGTTGCAAATCAAACTTTTTTTTTATTATTTTTATTATATAGGGACTAGATGTTGCAAGGTTTGTTATCAAACACAATGTCATAGTGATCTCATTGAATTATTTATTAATTTATATCTTATTTTGATTCATTTTAGAATAAGATTGATTTAAAATTTAGATTTAAATCATAAATCCATTATTTTTTTTATTAAAAATATAAGTTAATCCCAACTGATGTTTTGGATATTGATGTATTTAAAATTTTAAGTTTAAGTTAATTAAAAATATATACACACTCGTGATATAGTTCACGATAAATAGTTGTTGTGAGTACTCTATCTATCGACCTAGATTGGAAATCATGCAGTCATCTAATTTTCTAACATTCTTAACAAGTGTTTGAACTGTCAATGCTATTGTGAGTAACACTCGGCAAACATGGAATATTGAATACGATAACATAATTTGGGCTTACAAAAATTGCAAAATATTACTTAATGCTTACAATTGTTTTTTCTTTTCAAAACTGGCCATATTTTTTATTTTTTATAATCATTTAATCAACCACAATAAATTCAATAATCTAATGATAAATTATTTAAATAGTCATCAAATTATTCGTTCATTACTATTTAAGTCATAGAATTATAAAAAATTTCATTGTTGATGTGGCAATGAGACATGACGTGGCATGCCACGTTAGCACGCTATTAAGGGAGTTAGCCTAGATGGCCAAATTGAATGTGAATTTAAAACTGTTTGGGTATAAATAGAAATTTTTTATAATTTGGTGACTCAAACAGTAGCAACCGAATAATTTGGTAACTATTTAAATAATTTACCCTAATTTAAAATATGAATAATTTTAGATAAAATAAATACATTATATACATTGAAAGTGTTAAACGGATTAATACTAAATTAAACATGCTTTTGCACTGAATTATATATTTATACGGGTTTTAAATCAAGTATCAAGTCAAACACAACTTAACACTGATTCAAATGGCTAACCTGATTTGTGACCTCCTTGAAGAAAGAGAGAGAGAGAGAGAGATGATGATGAATTAATGAAGTTGCATTTGATTATATGTATCTCTTCTTTGGATATATTTAGTCTATTGAAGCAGTCTAACTGGACTTGACTATAAAAATGGATTTACATGATGTTTATAATCACTAAAATTCAAGTCTAGCAAGCCTTCTACACGTGAATTTTTATTTTTATTTTATTTTTGTGGCATTTCGTGTTTGGAATGCAATGCAACTTGATTTACATTTGTTTTAAATAAATAGATGACAATCACCATTTTTTATGAATATAAATAGTACCTAACAATAATGGAACCCGGATTAGTATAGTGTATGTACAATACAAAAATAATACAAAAATCTCATGTGAACAGTGTATGGGGACAGTACTGTCGGAGGAGGGATTGGAATCCATGATCTCTCTTTACACTTTGATGTCATACCATTGGGCTATCCAATGGTTGACTTGATTTATATATTTTGTATTGCTTTAGAAAAATCGACCTAAAAGATCTAAATAGAAAATTTCAAAAATATAAATACTATTTATTAAAAAAAAAGCTTTTATTTTTGCTCATAAGAAAATATTATTAGTATATATTATGTATTTAAATATATATGTTTAATGTTTATTAAATTATTACATGTGATGTTTTGTGTATCATATATAAATACTGTATATTAAATGGTATCAGTGATTAGGAGTACATAAACCAATATAATTAAAAATTCCATTGTCATATTAACGTGGAAAAATTCAATTGTTGTATTAACATGGAGGGCATGCTATATTATAATTTGATTATTTGAATAAATTGGTTTGGTACGCATTATTTTTTATTTTTTTGATATATTTTTTTAATGTGGATAAATTACAATTTTATTGAAATAGAAAAACAAATAAAATGGATGCAATAAGGTAAAATAACAAGAAGAAGAAATAGGTATGAGTCTCCCACAAAAAGTGAGACACCAAAAAAAATTTGGGGTATTCCTTTCATATTTTCATTTTCAAATATAACAAAGTTTTTTTAATTTTAATATGATAAATAAAAAAATATTATTTCAATAAAATGATATACAAAACATAGACTTACCATACCAATATATTTAGAAATTTGTATTCTACTAGATGTAGGGGTAGAATATATATATATATATATATATATATATATATATATATATATATATATATATATATATATATATATATATATATATATATATAGATTAATATTTCACCCTACATCTGGTAGAATATATTATTAAAAATAATAAAATAATAAATTCAAAAACAATGATTACTATAGATGATATATTATACAAATTCTAAACCAAGCAAGAAAAGCTATGTCTAATTTTTTAAAAAATTTATTTTTTGTCCTCACCATTTATTTTTCCATCATTTTTTATTCATCAAAGTAAAGATTATTCCAAGAGAAAAAAAAAAATCATAAATATAGTTTTGAAAATTCAATAAAAGTTCAAGCCACTCCATAAAGGGTTTGATATATATAAACCCTATATCAAACCCTAAAACACCATTGTTATTATTATTTATAAAGATCACAGGGATGAAGAAGAAGAGGAAGAAGATAACTCCATAGAACCATAATAGATAAGTTCCTCAATCATCTCCTCAATGAACTCATCATTCAAGTAATTTATCTCTTCTTTTCCAACTATCTCTGTCCTTGACTTCTTACTCTCTTCTTTCATCACCCCACAATATTTCTCTAGCTTTTCCATAAGACCAGTTGATAAAGTTGATGATCTGCCAGATCCATTTGGATCATATGGAAAGTTAGTTCTTGCTCTAGTCCCACATATTAATCTTGCTGCTTCATCATAAGCTTTTGCTGCATCTTCTGCTGTCTCAAATGTCCCTAGCCATATCCTAGTCTTTCTAAAATAAAAATAAACAAATAAACTTCATATTAGAACCATATAAACACAATATAAAAAACAAATACACAATTAAATGAATAAAGTTTCAGTGAAGAAGTTTAGAGAGTGATACAATAATGGATGCCGAATTTCAGAGACCCAAGAACCCCAATGCCTTTGCCTAACTCCTCTATATCTTTGCACCTTTGGCATGATCACTTAGATCTATACTCTTTAAGAAATGAACACATGCAACAAAATGGTTGCAAGAGATGGAGTTAATATACATAGCATGGAAAGACAAGCCAACAAAGGCCCATAATGATTTGGATCCACGTGTTACTTTGTTCCCTATCAATCTAAATGGGGGCCCATTATGTAACACAGTGACAAAAAAATTGGGCCCAACCCACCAATTCATCGGTCGGAGACTCGTATTGCCACCATCGTCACCTTCACCCACATGTCGGCTAGTGCATCTCCGGCAGGGTGAACATAGAAGCATGGTGGTTCAATATTGAAGAGAAGATATATAGGGCCCATGAGATTTGGAGAGGCATATTGCAAGCCATTCTTAGTTATTTTATAAGATTTTTGTATCTTGTTAACACGAGTGTTTGTTTTCTAGTGTTAATTCTAACCAAGTTGAGGCATAAGTACTAGTGATTTATACGCTATTCAAAGTTTTATGTAGTCTAGTAAGTACTTTGAGTTTGCCTTTGTGTTTTTTTCCTTTTTTTAATAATCTTCCATAATCCACTTTAAAAATTACTTAATAGATTGTTATTATTAGAATGTTTAATATAATGAAATTTTTTGAAGTCTTATACGACAGGGATATATATATATATATATATATTTGAAAATGTGAATAAACTGGAGCATTCATAAACTCCGCACACACATTAAATTTTCAACTATGTTATAAAAGAGATTTAACCCCTTAACTTTTTGTATAAAAGACAATGACACTTATCTGGCTGGTGGTTGAATTGCATTTAGATAGACAAACTATTTTTTTTTTTTTTTAAATAATTTTTTAACTGAAATTCTTAATGAAAGTAAATTTCAAGAGAGAGGAAAAGATTAGGTCAGATGCAAAATTCTCAAGCTTTTAACGAGGACATGATTTGAAGGAAAATAATTTTGCAAAGAAACAAGTGGGTTTATGTGAGTGTTTGTGTGAGAAGAAACATGATTCATGGTGGCAAATCCAATAAGTTGGAGATATGCACGCCATTGTGATGCATTGAGACATGATTTGATTGATATTATTTAATGCTAATGAGATCATGTCATTTTCCTTGCTCTTCTCACAAGTCACAACTCAACATATGTAGCTGCAACATGGACACTTGAATGTGATTGTTGGTTGTATTTCAATTTGGGAAGTTCATTTTCTAATCTTGATTATTTTTAAATATTTCATTGTAAAATCCTTAATTTAGTCATTGATTATATATTTAATTAACTTTTAGAAGTTATTTCTACATAAAACCAATAAAACAGGTCATTCTCACTATATATATTATATATATTTCTGAATTTAACATAGTTTCAGAAAGTTTCCATTCCTCATTCAAACTCTAGGAACTCTAGGAAGACTTTAGATCAAATTAACATTAACTAAAATATTATTCAAATTAATGACTCAACTATTAATTAAAGTCCATTAGATGACAGCATCAATGTTTAGTCAACAACAACATTGCAATTTATTAAATAATAATTGATTATATTAAATAACTATTATTTCTTAAATAACAGAAATGATGTCCTAATTAAGACTTGTCGACAAATTATTTTAACTTCATTAATGATCCAACAACAACTCAAGCAAATATAAATAAGTATATTAAATATTTTGACTTTTTGATGGTGTACAAACCCATAAAAAGCCCTAATGAAAAACACTAATAATTTATTTTTTAAAAAGTATTGAGTATCAATATACCTTCTCAAACAACTTATTAAAAAAGGTTTAATATTCATGGAACTAAACTCTAATCCAATTCTATATTATAGACGTATACATCTTGTGTATGATCATGAGATCATATGTTATTGATTAAATTAGTGAAAAACAAGGGAAATAATTGAGTATAAAGAAGTAAAGAGATGACAAGAATGAATGAATACAAAAAGAGAAGATTCTTACCAATTAAGTTGTCAAAGTAAATGAGAGGTTAAACTTTAAGACACATCTTTAATTAATTAGGGTTCAAATGCATGTTGGTGATTTGTGACACTGTTTAGTTGAGACATCTTTTGATTTTTAAAAAATTTCATGCATCACATCCCATGCATAGTTGACTTTACCTTATTTATTTTATTATTTTTGTTTATTTTATTTTATTTTACTTCATTACACACACATATACCATTAATTATATTTAACCAAAAAATTTGTTAAAGTACATAATAGTTATTTAAGATTTATTGAGATTTTGATGCTGATCATTCCAAAAATAATTCTTTCATCCAATAATATAATGTTTAGTTTTTGATAAAAGATATAATGTGTAGTTTAAAACATAAACCGAATAAAATTTCACATATGAATCACAAAAACTATGCATGTTAATATAGAAGGAGTTTGATCAAATAAGTATTTTGTTTGTTTTTTTTTAATTATTCAATTTAAAAATAATTATTGTATTATTATATTTAGAGAGAATGCAATTCCTTATAATCTTTTAAAAACCCTGGAGACCACGCAACAATCCTAAATAAATTTAGGTAAACACACATAAGAGATGCCATTCCTTATCTTGTTTAATTGGTTTATTAAGAAAGAGAGCATGCCTTGATGACATTAATTAGTGTATTTCTTTTCAATAAAGTTGACTCCAGGCTTAAAAAAAATATGTATATATATTAGTAGTTTTGATTATTTGGCAACTTGTTGTGTTAATCATGCTATTAATCTAATAATTCACTTTTAATATTCTATCTTAATACTCATTAATGATAATGTTTAAATATATTATTATACCATTAGTCCCTACCTAATTTATAAATGAACTTTGGTTTCCCTTTCTGTTAATATATTATTATTATTATTATTATTATTATTATTATTATTTAGATCAATGATCTCACCAACTTGGCTACTTCCAATGTCAAGCTTCATTAAAAGCTCTATATTGTATTTACTAGAGTGGCTAATTTATAATAAATGTGCTCTTTATTAACATGGCCTCTGATTTCTGTCAAAAGTTTCTTAATTATTAGAACACCATTTGATGTATTTTATGCATGTCATGTAATATTTGTTCCATATAAATTAATCGAAATGAGTTTTGTTGGAAGTTTATTATTAAATGAAAAAAAATATATAGTTTGGTGTCCTACCAAAAATTTACACTATTTTTTTTGTTTTATGAATTTGTCATATATATATATATATACCTACAAAATTATTAAACACTCAATCAAGTGCTCATCTTTTCTTATACGATATATACATACATATATATATATATATGGTTATTAATTATTATAAGATGTTTTAAGGGATTAAGGTCTTGTTTGGATTGACTTTTGGAATACCCAGAAGTGTTTTTTTATAAGTTAAGCACTTTTGGATTCCAAAAATGTTGTGTGTATTGTTTTTTCTGAAAAAGCAGAAACTGTAAAAAAAACTGGAAAACAGTTTTTTTCAAAAGTTAGTCATCACCGGCTTATGAAAAAAAACTGTTTTTTAACTTATTTTTACAACTTCTATTTCTACATAAAAACTAATCCAAACAAAAAATAAAAAAAATATTTAACTTACTCTGGAGAAGCACTTTTTTTTCAGAAGCACTTCTACTAAACTAAAAAAAAACATTATTTTTTATAAGCCAATCCAAACAAAGCCTAAGTAATCCATGAGGAAACATACATAACAAATAGTCACAATAAAGGTAAAACAATTCATTATACATCAAGGAAATTTCACTTAATTATCATGAATATGTCAAGCAATGATCCAAAACTCATATGACAAGAAAAAGAACTCAACTTATTAAATTTCATTTATAGTTTTTAATGTGTTTTAGAGATATTAAGTTACGATTAAGTATCAAACTTCTTTTATTAAGTTCATTAACAGCATTTAAGCCAAACTTGAATTGAGGGGAAAACAGTGGAAAAAATTGTATATATTTTCTTCCATTTTATGACCATACATATTTTCTTTTTCTAAATTCTTTTTGTATTTCTATTTTAGTTATCTTCAATTTAAAATTAAATAAGTTGGCCTCAGTTTTCACAATCAATAATAGTCTTGAATTTCTCAGTTCTCTTTTCATTTTAGGCGACTCTATAAACTCAAGTACAAATGCATGAATATAACTTAATGTATGTCTTGGTTGCGCAGCCTCAAATTTTGATCCCCTCAATCAATAGTCATGTAGACTTTTCTTTTCTTTTCTTTTTTCTCAAATTCATTTTGTCATCTAATGACTTAATCACTATTGGTACTCTTTTTAATACTCTCTCCGTTCTTTTTTATCTGTCATGAATAACCGAATCTCACATACCAAAAAAGTTGGTTATTTCACATAATTTAATAAAAAATTAGTTATATTTCTAAAATTATCCGTAATTTATATCTTTACATTTCTCTCGCATATTAAATTTCAAGAAGAGAATTGAATAAAGTGTTAGGGTAATTTTGGAAAAAAAAATAATAAATGCTTCTTGAAGTTTAAAAATGACAGATAAAAAAAACATGGGTTTATGACAGATAAAAAGAAATGGAGGGAGTATATTTTATGATTTATCTATTTTTTAAAAAAATTAAATGAAAAAAATACCATCCCCAAATTAACAAGATACTAGGATAATATCAGCAACGATATATATTCGTATTGCAATATTAATTAGGTTATTAATAACATATGCATGTGTCGTGTGTACCAAAGCACTTCAAATGTCACACAATAACCCTAACCCTAACCCTCACCATAAACTTCAAACATCAAATTCAAATTTAATGCTAACAAGAAGTACTTAAGTTTGACAAAATAAAAAAGCCAATATATTTTCTCCTCGTCCAGTGTACAATTCCAAATAAAAAGAAAGTATACTACATAAAATAAGTATATCCATGAAATTTGTCTAATTGGTCAACTTCATTTGTAGTTGACTTTTTTTTCCTTACAAACAATAATATCATTGATTTGGCTAGAGTGCAG
Organism: Dioscorea cayenensis subsp. rotundata; assembly: GCF_009730915.1. Taxonomy (NCBI): domain Eukaryota; kingdom Viridiplantae; phylum Streptophyta; class Magnoliopsida; order Dioscoreales; family Dioscoreaceae; genus Dioscorea; species Dioscorea cayenensis. Next base: position 4,953,723 of record NC_052478.1, read on the forward strand.
CTTCTTAGTCTATGATACTAACCTAAATTATTTTTTGTTTTTAGTTTTTTTTATTTTTTTTATTAAAGTGGGTAAATCACTCACCTCAACCACTGTACAAAAAGAAAATCTATCGACTTCTCAACTCAAGGAGGAAGGTGGTTACCATCTTTTTACAGCGAAAGTGCTTGGTTACTAACCTAAATTGTGAAATAATGTTTATTAAAATATTCCAAAATTAAGCATAACATATATATATATATATATATATAATTGAGATTTAATATGAAACCCGAAAAATAAATCCTTGAGAGGCTTTTTAGGCCTTTGACCAACCGGTTTTCTATAAACCACAAGTCTAAACTAGTTCAAAATAAGATCACGAGAGCTGCTAAATATTTTTTTAGGTATTTAACCCATCAGTTTTTTTAGTAATTACTGGCTCTAAAGCAGTTCAGAGAAGTGCTGAGAGCTCTCATCACATGTGTTTTCTATACATAAAGGTTCAAATTTTAAATAATTTACTTAAATTATTTAAGCTTTTGTCACTTGTACCGATTATGATCAACTAGTGAGTTAACAATATTTTCAAGCTGGTGGAACCGTGAGAGCGTTCATACTTTGAAAGTAAATAAATAAAAAAATAATTAAAAGAAAGCATCAATTAAGATACCACAAATGTAAATTTGAAAGAGATGGAGAATCATAAATCTTGTAAATTTTAAAATCCAGATTTGATTAATTAGCATACTAAACTCATAAGAAAGCGATTAATTAGAACATGATCGGATTTAATTTTTTTAAAACAAAATTTTAATTGAAATTAATTATCTCGTGTGCCTCAACTTAATCTTTGTTTTTCCAAAATTTAAGGGTTTTCAATGTAGAAACCACCAGTCATATTATTATCAAACGTACATGCATAATATTATGATTAATAATATTAATCTTACTCTTTAGTACTTAAATCTCTATCATACTGATACTGCCATTTGCTTGATACTAATTGGTTTGTTTGTTTTTTTATTTTTTTGAGTTGTGGGTGGGGGGGGCTCAAGCCCATACCTTTCAGGGTAAAAAAAATCATACCCTTACCCGTAGGGTACCCGCTTACCCGTTGTTCAAATTATCGAAATAAATTTAAATAATAATAAAAATAAATCAATTATACATTATATTACAATCTTTAAACACATGTCTATAAATTCAAAATTACTGAGTTGATATATATTTGTTTATCTTAAAATTATATAATCACATAAAAATAGCATTTATTTGGGACTCGATAGTAACTCTACACTTTTTGTTTTGTTCATGTTTAACTACTTTTGGTTTTTTATTTTTAAATTTTTCATATATCTACTATTTATATTTTTATATAGTTTCAAATTTTTTATAAATATCTAGTAAGATTTTTTTGAATATAAAAAAACATTATAAGTAATTCTCATAAATTATATCCAATTGATTTTTTTATTAAGTATCTTATTTTTCGGGGATGTTCTTATAATTTATAGAATAAATTATTATAACATTATTTTTTATATTTTTTTATTTTTTTAAATTTAATTATGATTCTTAATATATATCTAAAAATTCAATTTTTGATAATATTATCAAATATAAATATAGAAATTAAATAAAATTTAAAATAATATATTAAGAGAAAAATTTGAAGTATTATTTTTCAAATTAATCACCATAAAAAAATAGATATTGAGTAAATTGTGAGTAAATGTTTAGTTTAATAAAAATTATATATATATATATATATATATATATATATATATATATATATATATATATATATATATATATATATATATATATATATGAGAGGTAAGGGTACGGGTACGGGTTTTACTCATACCCTCTTCAACGGGTAAGGGTAAGGGTACGGGTAGGGTAGGGGCATACCCTTACCCGACCTGTACCCGCTCAAAAACTAACGGGTATGAGTATATACCCTCTTTGACCGGGTACGAGTACGGGTATACCTGTCGGGTAGGGTACAAATTGCCATCTCTATATATATTCATACATAATTATATTATATATTACCCCATTATATAAACATATATATTCATACATTATTATATTATATTATATATATAATTAAAATATTAATCATTATAAATTCATATGGAAGATGCTACTCTTTATTTTAAAAAATTCTACCTCATATTATTTAAAATAAATTAAATAAAATTAATAAAATTACTATATTAAATAAATTTGATGTTGAGTGATAATAAATAATATAGCTAGCTAAACATAAATCATCAAACATTTTTATTTTTAACTTTTATATATATAGATTTTTTTTATTGAATTTATCACTACATAATTATCAATATTTAGGATATTAATATAAAAGTAAAAATAAAATTCTAAAAAATGCAATTACTATAGCAAAATCTCTAAAACAAAAAAAAAACATTGCAAACTCATAGTGAGTTTTTTTTCTCTTTGATCAATTATTTCATAGATTATGTTTTATTTTTATTATAAGTATTTATCATTTTTTCCCTGTTTGTTTGATATCTAATTTAATTTTTTCAATTTATGTGTGATTATTTGTTGTGTAAAAATATTTATATTTGTTGAATGATTGTTAGATATTTGTTAAATATTTGTTTCATTATGAAATTATTGTGAAAAAATGTTATATATTTGTGATTAATTGTTATGAAAATTTTAATTATTCATTAGATTATTTGTTGAAAAATTGTTGAATTTAATAATTGACTTATATATGAATTTGTTTAAAGTTGTTTTTTAATTACATTATTTGTTGATTTAGTGCTTAACTAGTTGAGTTAATCCCTAATTATATAGATATGATAGCAATTTTACACATAAACCAAATTTTTTAGATGGATATATATCTTATATTTTAAAATATTAATTATTATAATCTCAAGTTTGAATTAATAGAATTATTTAAAATTTTAAAAAATAAATTTAAATTCAGCACCTCCTTAATTTTAGTTTTGGTTCCGCACCCTACCACCGGGGGATATATATATATATTATTTTTAAAATTTTATTTTAATTGTTTTTTATTGTTTTCATGCATATATGAACATAGACATGATTTTATCTATTTTAATTTTGTTTTAATTGTTTTCTATTATTTTTCATATATATATATAGATATTAACATGATTCTTTTGTATTTTAATTTTGAAACAATAAAATAGATAAATAGATATATTGTGTTGTAACTTTCCCTACTTCAATTGAAGTAGTTTATCTACTTTTTTATGGTTTTTTTATTTTATTATTTGTATATTATATTATTTGTTATTGTTTTATTAAATTTATCGAATAAAATTAGTATTTGATTAGTTTTTACTGTTGGTTTTTTTTTAATTAAGTGATTTTATTTATTTAAATTTATTTTTATAATTCACATCATTAGATGAATCCCACAGGCATCCATACTAATTATGATTAATTTGGCTTTTTCCCCATTGTTATTACATGCATATTCGGCCAAGGAAGAAAAGCTTCAACAAAATTTTGAATTTTTTTATTTAATATTCTTGTATTTTAATGAATGCCAAAGGCCCAAAACTGAAAGTTTCAGGCCATTTCCTGTTTGATTGTGATGTTTAACTGATTTATAGTTATATATATAGATAGATATAAAATATTTTATGAATAAAAGCTTAATAATTTTGGTCAGTCAAATGACAAGAAGAAAAGAATGATTGGGTTTTCTTCATTTATATATTATCAAAATTATAACCAATATTTTCAGGAGCACATTCAAGGAAAAAAATCATATATATGAAGATTTTTTTATTCATCGTTTTAAATATTATTTTTTAAATTTTTATATTTGTAAATTCTCCAAATTTATTTTGACTATTTTCACAATTAAAATAAAGAAAGTCTTTGTTTTCTGCTAAAAAAAATATATAAGAAATAAAAACAGCAAACCATGAGCTGCCACATGCCCTTAATTAAGTCTATAATTAAGATTAATTTAAACCAAGCCGGCGCTTTCAACTTGGACTAGGAAATCACCTTTTTTTTTAAAAAAAAAAAATATTTAACAAATAAACCTCTTAAAATTTCATTATTACAGTAGGAATTTTTCAAATAATATATGGTTTAAGGCTTGAATTATAAAATTTATGAGAGTTATGTGTAATATCATTTATATCCTGTAGATCTAAACATCCCTTTTTATGGGACTCGTTTTAGAACCTCAGATGCTCTCTTGATTTTTTGAGCATTAGATTGATTGATTTCGCCGGCACATCAACCTCACACCTACTTATGGAATAAGCCACTAACAGACCTTTTGTTATTGTACAGTGAACTTTACCAACTTAGCTATATCATTCCTTTTATCCATTTTGTTTAGTGCATCACTTCCGGTGATTTTCTCCTAGTCTCTATTCTATTGTTTTCTTTCACAATTTTTTTTTTTGTTATTTTTTTATATTTTTGTGTCAAGTTATTTTGTTGTTTTGTTGTTTATATTCTTATTTGTTTTTCTTGATTTTATTAGTTTAATAAATCAGTAGTTTATTCATTTTATTTTTTTTTTAAAAATTGAATATAAATATTTAGCTTTATAAAAAATTATGTTTATAATTTTCTTTTAAAGTAATTAAACCCTCTTAAATTGGAGGTGTTTTAGAGAACATGGGTCATATCAGAGTATCTAAAAATTTATAATTAATAATTTTTTTAAGAGTAATCAGGTAGCTGGTTAATTAATATAATAGAGTAGCTTATAATTTAGTTAATTTAAAGAAAGTTTAGGAACTTAGGTAACAAGGTTCATGAATCTTAACGTTGTGATGATATCCATGGGGATTTTCACTTGCCAACCCTTGAAAAATAGCAAAATCACCTTTTATTACATAATCTACATTTTAATTTTATTCACCTCCCCAGAATTTAATTTAATTTTTTTTAACTCAGACAATGGTTAGTGATATATATTATAAAATAAATTATAAAAACATAAAAACATGTAAAATACATGGAGTATAACAAATAATTTCGTAAGTTTGCCAGTGGTTGTAGACAAATAAATATATAAAAGTGTCAATATGAGAATTTTGAAAAGAAAAGGGGTTTAAAAGAAAATAAAGGTTTTTTCAAGGGGGCTGCGTGCAAATAAAACCTAGATAATAATGGCCTAATTAATAGATTAATTAATCATATTAGTTAATTAGTTAGACAGTTCCCGGTGTCCAGTGGAGAATGGCGACTGGATCCATCGTGCATCCAACCGTTCATTTGTTTGATTAGGTGTTGGTGGGCCCATAGATGACCGACACGTCATCCAATTAGCCGGTGAATCGGGAGAAGCGGGAAGATATGGGAACTGGAAGGCCGCCTGCCCCCAACGACGAGTATAAATATCACTCTTTTGGCTCATGAAAATGGCGACTTCCATCCTCTCCTCTCGCTCTTTCTAGGGTTTTTGGAGTTCGTTGAGGCTTGGGGAGGGATTCTAGGGATTCTATCTCGGAGGAGATGGGAGGGATCAGCCTCGAGGAGATCAAGAATGAAACTGTGGATTTGGTGAGCTTTATTTATGGATGCTTGTACTTGTGATTTCTCAATCCAATTTATTTGTTTGAGATATGGATTTTTTGGCTTTTTCTTATTTTCTTTTTATTGTTTTAGAACGCCGTTGTCTTGATTTTGCTGTTCTTTTAATTGTATTGAGGTTGTAATTAATGCTTGTTGAGGATTTGAATAGTTTGGTAGTGGAACAGTGTGTGTGTGTTGACTTTGATGCGTTGAATTTGGGATTGGTGTATGGGGAATAGTGTTGGGGGATTTGATTGATGGATTTGCGTAGGGTTTTTTTTTTGTATTTTAATTTGATGAAAAAATTTGGAACTTTGTCATCAGGAGCGGATTCCGGTGGAGGAGGTGTTTGAGCAGCTGAAATGCAGCAGAGAAGGTCTTTCCTCCGACGAGGGGAACTCTCGGCTTCAAATCTTTGGGCCCAACAAGCTCGAAGAGAAAAAGGTTTGATCTTTGATTTCTTTTCTCAGGAGTTAACGAAACTAAGTTGTGACTTCGTGGGTTTGATTGCGTGTTTGTTTTGAATTAATAGGAGAGCAAGATTCTCAAATTTTTGGGTTTTATGTGGAATCCGCTCTCATGGGTCATGGAAATGGCAGCTATCATGGCCATTGCTCTTGCCAATGGAGGCGGGAAGCCCCCGGATTGGGAAGACTTTGTTGGCATTGTTGTCTTGCTGGTCATTAACTCCACCATCAGTTTCATAGAAGAGAACAACGCTGGCAACGCTGCTGCCGCCCTCATGGCCGGCCTTGCGCCGAAAACCAAGGTACTTACCCTGTTGACACCTTGCAGCTTTAGATATCTCCAATGTATTTTTCTTGTTCATAGACCAAGTCTTTGTGATGTTGGTAATGAAGGTGCTTAGAGATGGGCGATGGAGTGAGGAGGAGGCAGCTATTCTTGTCCCAGGAGACATTATCAGCATCAAACTTGGTGATATTGTCCCTGCTGATGCTCGCCTTCTTGAAGGTGATCCTTTGAAGATTGATCAATCAGCGTTGACCGGAGAATCTCTTCCAGTGACCAAAAATCCTGGAGATGAAGTGTTCTCTGGATCAACTTGCAAGCAGGGTGAGATTGAGGCTGTTGTGATTGCCACTGGAGTGCACACCTTCTTTGGCAAGGCTGCTCATTTGGTCGATAGCACTCACCAAGTAGGTCACTTTCAGAAGGTCCTCACAGCCATTGGTAACTTTTGTATCTGCTCCATTGCTATTGGGATGATTGTTGAGATCATTGTCATGTACCCAATCCAAAAGCGCAAGTACAGAGATGGGATTGACAATCTGCTGGTGCTCTTAATTGGAGGAATCCCAATTGCCATGCCTACAGTTCTTTCGGTAACCATGGCAATTGGGTCTCATAAGCTCTCTGAGCAAGGTGCCATCACCAAGAGGATGACTGCCATCGAGGAGATGGCTGGCATGGATGTTCTTTGCAGTGATAAAACTGGAACACTGACTCTTAACAAGCTGAGTATTGACAAGAATCTGATTGAGGTCTTTGCAAAGGGTGTTGAGAAAGATCATGTTATTCTACTGGCAGCAAGAGCATCCAGGACCGAAAACCAGGATGCAATTGATGCTGCCATGGTTGGGATGCTTGCTGACCCTAAGGAGGTATTGGTTGTGTTCTCTTTTTATCTCCAGTCAAAGGTTAACAACTTCATGTTTTGGAGTTCTGATTTTTTGTTATGCAGGCAAGAGCTGGTATCAGGGAAGTTCATTTCCTCCCTTTCAATCCAGTCGACAAGAGAACGGCTTTAACTTATATCGATTCTGATGGGCGCTGGCATCGTGCAAGTAAAGGTGCTCCTGAGCAGGTGCAGTTCTTTTTTCTTTACACCAAAAAGCATGTCGCAGTTAATTAGTGTTACAGTAGGTCCATCATGGATCACTCGTGGTTCATTGAAGTTTTATGTGTTGATGGCAAGCAGATTTTGACTCTTTGCAACTGCAAGGAAGATGTTAAAAGTAAGGTTCATTCTGTAATTGATAAGTTTGCCGAACGTGGGCTTCGATCTCTCGCCGTTGCAAGACAGGTTTTTTGATTGAATCCTCAGCAGTTCTCTCTTCATTACCGTGAATTCTGTGTTCCATGTTTCATTGGTTTCATACTTGCATACCAGGAAGTTCCTGAAAGAACCAAGGAGAGCCAGGGGGGCCCATGGCAGTTTGTTGGTTTGTTGCCCTTGTTTGATCCTCCAAGACATGATAGTGCAGAAACCATCCGTAGGGCTCTGCATCTCGGCGTGAACGTCAAGATGATCACTGGTAGTTTACTTTATTTTCTTTAGATTCAATTGCATCATTTGGTTTGCCATCGGTGCTAACATATTTTACCAACTATTCAGGTGATCAACTTGCAATTGCTAAGGAGACAGGTAGGAGACTTGGAATGGGAACAAACATGTATCCTTCGTCAGCGTTGCTTGGCCAAAATAAGGATGCAGCCCTTGCTTCCCTACCTGTCGATGAGTTGATTGAGAAGGCTGATGGATTTGCAGGAGTCTTTCCTGGTGGGTTTCCTTCTCTATTTGTCCTCTCTAATTAAAGACAACACATATTAATGTAAACTTTGATTCTAATATCATCTGGGTTTCCATTGATACAGAGCATAAGTATGAAATAGTGAAGAAGTTGCAGGAGAGGAAACACTTATGTGGAATGACTGGTGATGGTGTGAATGATGCACCGGCCTTGAAGAAGGCTGATATTGGTATAGCTGTTGCTGATGCTACTGATGCTGCTAGAAGTGCATCTGATATTGTGCTTACGGAACCTGGTCTCAGCGTCATCATCAGTGCTGTTCTTACTAGCAGAGCCATTTTCCAGAGGATGAAAAACTACACAGTATGCCTCAACTATGAAAGCATTTATTATCATTCTGATTGTGAGATTCTTTGTGTTTACTGACCACTCCTTTCCGGTCTGCTTCTTGCAGATTTATGCAGTCTCTATTACCATCCGTATTGTGGTAAGTAACAGATCCAAAATTACAATTTCTCATATTGATTAAATTCTTTTGGAACATCTACTAATTTATGACTGGTGTTTCTTTTTTATGTACCTGTAGTTTGGGTTTATGCTAATTGCACTTATTTGGAAATTTGACTTCTCACCGTTTATGGTTTTGATCATTGCTATCCTGAACGATGGTACGTTCCTTAAGCAAATTTCTACTTTTTTTCCTTCAGTTTATCTCAGGGAACTCACATGTACTTAATCTGGTGTCTACAGGTACTATAATGACCATCTCTAAAGATCGTGTAAAGCCATCTCCGTTGCCAGATAGTTGGAAACTCAAAGAGATTTTTGCTACTGGCGTTGTGCTAGGTGGCTATTTAGCACTAATGACAGTCATCTTCTTCTGGGCAATGAAAGATACTGACTTCTTCTCGGTGAGCATGTCTTGCACCATTCTCACTGTGTTCAAATGAACGTCACATTGTTTACATCCAAATTAATGGGCTTTACTAATGATTTCTCCATGCAGAATAAATTCAAAGTTAGATCATTAAGGCACAGTAACGATGAAATGATGGCGGCTTTATATCTACAAGTCAGTATAGTAAGTCAAGCCCTCATTTTTGTCACTCGATCTCGCAGCTGGTTCTTCATGGAACGCCCAGGGCTTCTATTAGTCAGTGCCTTCATAGTTGCTCAGCTTGTAAGATCCCCTTCTAACATCTAATATATCATTGTTCTTTCAAACTCTACATTTTCATTAATCTATAATATTCTCCTACACAACCGATAGAAACTACACTATCTTGATAAGCTCATTTAGTTGACTTCTTGTGATACTTACCAACTGCTTGCAAAAGGACTTGGTCCTGGATTCTGACTGAATATAAATTGGAAAACATATTGCTGACTTTGACATTTTAATTTAAATGGACGATTAATTTTCCACCTGAAATTAGCTGTGTTCTATTATTTTGCCGTTTGCCAGGTAGCAACTATCATAGCTGTGTATGCAAACTGGGGCTTCGCTAAGATCAAAGGCTGTGGCTGGGGCTGGGCTGGAGTTATCTGGCTCTACAGCATTGTCTTCTTTCTTCCTCTAGACTTCTTCAAATTTGGTATTCGATATATCCTAAGTGGAAAGGCTTGGAACAATCTCCTTGAAAACAAGGTAAAGTTCTTTTTTTATTAATTCAGTTAAATGGATGAATAATGCTTAATGTCTAACAATGTTTTCATTCTTATATGATTTTCAGACCGCATTCACTTCCAAAAAGGACTATGGTAGAGAAGAAAGGGAAGCACAATGGGCCACTGCTCAAAGAACACTGCATGGACTTCAAGCACCTGAAACCAATAACCTCTTTGCTGACAAGAACAGCTACCGTGAGCTCACTGAAATAGCTGAGCAGGCCAAACGCCGTGCAGAGGTTGCAAGGTATATGATCTCTTAAAATGTTCCAAATAGTAATAGTTTTAATTGTCCTGTATTGTCTAATTGAACATATGTTTACTTACTAGTTTGTTCTTTTGTTTACTGAAAATTATCAGATTGCGAGAGCTGCACACTCTGAAGGGTCATGTTGAATCAGTGGTTAAGCTGAAGGGGCTTGACATTGATACCATCCAGCAGCATTATACAGTGTAACAGTGCTATCTATGTTTCAATTGCATGTGAATCAATAATCCAAACTAGTGCCTCTTGTATTTTCCTTTTCTGTTTCGGCTCCTTCCCATCTTGTGTCTCTTTTTATACATTTGCAGCTTTTTCGTTAGATTTTAATGTTTTATGTTGTCTGGAACTTCTGTGTTGTTTTGTTCTCTTTTAAATTAGTGACCGACAAATGTAACTCATGCATTTGGGTTTTAATATAATTTTTAAAAATTATTTAATTAGAGACTAATATACTTTCAGAAATTTGCATATTATACGCTCTCAATTGTTTTTTTTTTTTAAAAGAAAAATGGTTAAAGCACAACATGATAACACAAACGAAATATTAGGATACGGTAGTAAGTGAATATCTCAACAAAAAAGACAAAATAGGCCAATGACCAAATGATCTATTGGTATACGGGTCACCGATAGAGCTCTTCACCGAGTGACGAAAGTTTGATTTTTAGCTGAGAGCACATTTCTGAGAGATGTGAGCGGTGGTTGTGTGTGGGTGATCCCAGCGTCCATGTGTGCGCGGGCTCAACCCCCATTTGCTTTACTGAGGCTTGTGCACGCCCCTGACGGTTTAGCAGGGCTTTCGGGCTGTCTAATCCTCTTGTAAAAAAAAAAAACAAAAAGACAAAATAAGAAAAAAGTACAAAAATCTGGACAAAACGGATATCTCACATTTGTGTTTAAAGATGATAGTTATCACTTCGATTCGTGATTTCCAACCCACCTGAATGGGGTGTTTTTGAAAATTCAAACATGGGGGCGGGCAGGTTTGGTATTACCTTGCCTCGTCCCTCCTTGCCTCGCTAATAATTTAACTTATTAATAAATATTATATAGTATAGAATAAATGAAATTTTTTTTTCAAAATTTCAATAGATTTCTTATGAGCTCGTTTTTATAAATATATGTTTTGTAAAAAAAAGATTTTTTTTATAAATATTTTTAAAAAAATTTTGTTGCTTATTTATAATTATGAGTCGAGCGAGCGGGACAAAGTAGGATGGAGTTGTTTATGAAAAGAAGAAAAATGGGGCGGAACAGGGTCATTATTTGTTGCTATCTTTGTTATTTTTGTCTTTTGTTACATTCTCCACATGAATAATGTTGTTGTTGTTTTTTTTAAAAATTCCTATTGTAACACTTGTGTGTTACTCTTTGGAGACATGGCTTAGGAATGCTCTCGCAGACTGTTTGGAGAGTTCAAACGACTTTGCGATTGCACATGGACTTTTCTCGACTCAAGAAAAGTGTTTAAAATTTTTTAGTTTGCGGGATATCTTCTATTATTATTATTTTTAAATAGATAAATTATAAATTCATTGAAAAAAAAACTGGGAACTGAGTACAGAGGGAGAAATAAAAAACACAAAAAATAGATCACGAGAGGTGAAGTGTCTTAAGCACAAAATTGAATTTTAACTGCACATTTTTTTAGCATGTCTCGATGAGGTTATATCAACGAAATAGATAGAAGGATATAATGATATACATGTAAAAATATTGGATTAGATATATGAATGCAAATAAAATTTTTTCTTTAAAAAATAAATTCTCAAAATTTATTAATTTGGTCAAGTATCACATATTACGATTAGAGTTTTATTATGTACATACTACCTTTTTATATTAAAAATGAACAATGCTATTATATTTTTACAGTATTTGCACAACATTTCCAAAGAATTGATTATAAGTTTGTTTACTCATTATTCAAGTAATAATCTACTGTTTGATCGGTAAATACAAACAAATTATTTAGCGGATAGTAATATGTTTATAGGGGCATATAAACAATTCCTGAATTCGATGGGGGTATTTTTACAATTTTCCACAAAAACATCCAAAAAATTATAGAAAAAAAACTCGTCTAAAAACCTCTAAGCGCGAACCAATGTCCGCCGCCTTCCGCCATTGCCGCCACCGCGAGCTCGAAGCCCTCCTCTTCTCCGCCATCTCCTCCGCCTCCTCTATTTCTCAGCTCAACCAAGCCCACACTCTTCTCTACCGCCTTGGTCTTCACCAGAGCAGCTACCTCGTTGCCAAGCTTCTCCGCCGCCTCGTCGACCTTCGTTCCCTGTCGAATTCCTACGCCCTTGCCGTCTTTTCCCAAGTCCCCGCCCCCAACTCCTTCCTCTGGACCGCCCTCATCCGCACCTCCGCCGCCGCCGCCGCCTTCGGCCCGCCATGCCCTCATCCCCTCGTCCTTTACTCCCTCATGCGTCGCGCGCTCCCCCCTCCCCCTCCACTCTCCTTCACCTTCTCCGCCCTTCTCAAGTTCTGCTCCACTTCCCGCTCCATCGCCATGGGCTCCCAGCTCCACGCGCAGACCATCTTCATTGGCGGCTTCAATGAAGACCTTTTCGTCCAGAACACCCTCATCGATCTCTACGTGCAGTGTGGCCAACTCGATCTCGCTCGCAAGGTGTTCGACGAAATGCTTGTTAGAGATATCATCTCTTGGACTTCCTTGATTGTTGCTTATACCAGGCATGGCGATATGGGTTCCGCGGAGGAGCTGTTTGGAGAGTCTCCAGTGAAGGATATGGTCGCCTGGACGGCGATGGTCACCGGGTATTCGCAGAATGCCCGCCCAAGTGAGGCATTGGCGGCGTTTGAGCAGATGCGAATGGCCGGTGTTGCCATTGATGAGGTCTCTCTTGTTGGTGCTATCTCTGCTTGTGCGCAGTTGGGCGTCGTGAAACGCGCGGAAGGTGTTCGACAGATTGTGCAGGACTATGGATTCGAGAAAAATTTAGTGGTTGGCTCTGCGTTAGTGGATATGTATGCTAAATGCGGCCTCATTGATGAAGCTCGCAGGATTTTCAATGCAATGGATAATCGGAACGTGTACACTTACAGTACAATGATCGCCGGACTTGCCTCACATGGCAAGGCTCTGGATGCTATCAAAGTGTTTGATGAAATGACGATGAGAACGGAGGTAAAGCCTAATAGAGTGACATTAATAGGAGTTCTCACAGCTTGTAGTCATGCCGGGATGGTGGAAGCCGGAAGGCGATATTTCACAAGTATTAGTGAAGTCTATGGCATTACTCCTGATGCTGATCACTATGCTTGCATGGTAGACTTGTTAGGCAGAGCAGGCAATGCCGAAGAAGCTCTAGAGCTTGCAAGAACAATGCCGGTAGAGCCTAATGGTGGCGTCTGGGGTGCATTGCTTGGTGCTTGTCGAATTCATGGAAAGCCTCACATTGCAAAGATTGCTGCAGAAAAGCTCTTTGAGCTTGAACCTGATGCCATTGGAAACTATGTACTGTTATCCAATGTTTATGCATCTGCCGGGATGTGGAATGAAGTGTCAAATGTGAGGAAGTTGATGAGGGGAAGAGGGTTGAGAAAGAACCCGGCTTCGAGCTGGATGGAAGCTAGAGATGGTGTGGTGCATGAGTTCTTTGCAGGTGATGGTTCTCACCCAATGTCACGCGAAATCAAAGCTGCATTGGAAGAGCTTATAAACAGATTGAAGTGTAGAGGTTACACGCCGATATTGAGCTCAATTGTGTATGATGTTAGCGAAAGCGAGAAGCGAAGATTGCTCAATGGGCACAGCGAGAAGCTGGCATTGGCATTCGGTCTGCTCACAGTCGATACCGGAGGAACTATTAGGATTGTTAAGAACATTAGGATTTGTGAGGATTGTCATTTGGTGATGTGCCTTGCATCTTCATCAGAAAACAGAGAGATTGTTGTGAGGGACAACATGAGATTTCACCATTTCAAAGATGGAGTGTGCTCTTGTGGTGGTTTCTGGTGAACAATTACACCTGCAATTGCCAGCTTGTGCTTGTTATACATCTACTTTGTACAGTTGAAAATTATTTGTATTGAAAAACTACAAATTTATCAGTAGAGTTTACTGTATTGTAATTTTTTGAGGTGAAAGCAAATAAGCAATATGTTTTTAGTGTTTCTCCTTGAGGAAATAGATATACTGTGTATTTATTTATTCATGTAGTGTTGTTCTGAAACACAGAGAGACTGTTTTAAGGATTCCTTGAAACATGAGCATTGGAATTAAGAGAAATGCGTGCAGAGCATTCAATTGTTACATTCAATGACTGAAGTAATTTTTATTTGGTTCTCTCAGAGTTATTAATTGTTGGATGATCTCTGTTGAAGAAATTGGGATAAATATTAATTGCTGTTCAAGGCCTGACAAATGAATGTACGAGTTGGTGAGTGATTCATCTTCACGTATGAACTTGAATTTTGTTTTCACTTTTTTATAGAGAAAATTGTTTGTATATCCTTGTAAAGGTGGTTAATTACTACTATACCTTTGGAAAATTAATATTTGCTTATATTCCACACATAATATTTATATTTGTTAATATATTCCTACATATCTGATCAAGGCGCCTAATTAAATATATGCTAGTGTCACTTAGAATGGATGGACCACACCATATGCTGGTGCCGCTTAGAATGGATGAACTACACCTAGCTATCATTTTTTAAGGGTCACTCTATTCTATATTGTCATTGTCACTATTACACTCATCTTTTACAGACTTCATGACTATTTGTCTGTTATCGTCCTTTGTATCTCCTATCTTTTCATATATTTATGCTTATTTCACCTCTTGTCCATTCTAATTTTGTTTTATCCATTTTATTTTTTTAAAAAAGTTGCTTGATAAAAAATAAAAAATAATTATCACAAAATTAATATTACAAAAGAATTTGTGAATCAGTTGAGTGTCCTTCATCTCCCCTAGTGGCATCCACTAAATGCATGCATGAGCTACATCTACAAGCTCTAAACATTTTGATTTTAATGTCTTTGTACAAATGGGAGAAAGATTGATTGATGGTTGAAGGCATTGAAAAATTGGGGCTGATGCTATTCTTGATGCAATTAAGTGAATGCCTAGAGTTGGTGTGTGATTTTAAGAATGGCAATGAACTTAGAAAATTGTACCTATATAAATTTTATTTTAACATTAAGCTTAATTAAAGCTTAGAATCCAATGAATGTAGAATTATTTGCTTGGTTGTTGGGGATTTCATTTATAATTTCAACCATTGCAAGTGTACCATTACTAGATCTAGATACAATTATTTAATTATATATCAAAACTTGGGTTTGAAATTTTAATTTTCTTTTGAGTTTTGTTGGAAATTTACAATTTAAAATATATAAAATTAATAAAAAAAAAAGTAACAACCTACAATATAAATTTATTAATCAAAACTCTATAAGATTTCACATAAAGTAATAATAGTCATAATATTGACAAAGTGTCAATATTATGACTATGGCACACCATTAATATCATATCAAAGTTGGGGTTGTAATAATGCTGGAATTTAAAATAAAAAATATAAATTTAATAACTAAGTAATAATTTATACATAAATTTGACTATGGCACACCATTGTCAGTTTTGTCCTTAAAATTTAAAAAGATAAAAATAAAAAGATAAATATATTTGTTTTAGACAAAAAAATAATAATAATAATGATGATCTAAATTTTAAAGTGCTATGGAGGTTTTAATCCTAAATTTAAAGCTTTATATTTTAGTTCTTGACAAAATGTGCCATTAATATATTAATAGTAGAGAGAGAAGGTTGAAATTAATTATTTGATTAATATTTAAGTGATTGTGAAGTATGGAAGACTTTTATACCAGTGTACATTCATGTGATTATGCCTCATGAAATGGACAGTATGCATGCCTAGTCTATTATGACCATTTACTTGATTGAGTAATACATCTAAGGATTCCATAGCATATAAATTCACAACTAGGACTTTAAATTTTTGGTTGGGTAGTTTGATTTCATAGATCAATATTGGTAGATATGGATGAAATAGAGACCTAGTTAGACTTTATACAAAATTATTAGGGTGATTATAATTTAGAAATTATTTATATATTAATTATTTTTATTTTAAAATATATTTTAATGTTATATAAATATAAGAGTCAAATGTCTTAATTAACCGCTTGGCCATTACAATGGTGGCCAATTTTTTACTTTAATTCTAAGTGTTTTTTTTTATAATAAATGCACAAAACTAAATAAAATATTACAAAAAAAAATTATATCTCTATTAAAGAATTAATCACCAACTTTGGCAAACTAAATAAAAAAAACCTCTTCAAATATTCATTTACTCATAAATTAATTATAACTCAGCATATATATAATTTGTTACCTCTCTATTCCAAGGTCATATAATACTATCCTTTCAATACTTGTCGTAATTTTTTTTAATTTTATTAATAAAATAACTATCCATCCAAATTAAAAAATATGAGAAAAAAAATTCTGGTTTTTTTTATTTTATTTTTAATAATAAAGTAGTGGTTTATTTATTTTTATTAAAAAACATTAAAAAAACGAAAAAGAATAAAAATTCTACATGCCTAAACTTTCATTAAAAAAAAATGGTTAAGGACATGTCCTATCACAAATGTAGACATGAGATTCTTTGCCTCACATACTTTTGTACCAATCACCAAATTCAGTTGAGAATTTAATGACATGTTGCAACTGCTGCAATTAATCATCTGGTGAAATTCAGGGCTTAAAAGATTTTCTTGATCAAAGATCTTAATCTTCTTCATTCAATCTATGAGCTGGAGGAGGAAGTCAGGTCTTCCAAAACATTTTGTACATCATTCAGATTCAATTCTGCTTTCAATTAAATTTCATGTACACTTTTTTCTTCTTCTTCTTCAAATTTTATATATTCTCATCTGTCTCCATCATTCATGCATTCATGCATGCATGCTTTCAAATTTATACTGTTTTGATTAAATTCTTTAGTTTTAGTTAATAAAATGTGTATAAAATAGCTATTTATCAAGTTGTATGTATTGAATTAAATTGAGAAATTTTATAATTAACTACTTGGAAATTTATATAGTTAGATAATCCCATTTATTTTGATTTTAATTGAGGTTATATATATATATATATAACCCAATAATATTAAAAGAAAAGGGCATAGGTGTATATGTTTTGTATATACATACGGATCATGTACACTAGATACTTTCATGCTCCCTACCTAATGGCAAGAATTATGACGATTTAAAAATAGAGGTTCGAATATATAATTGAAATATTGGGATTTTGAAAGAGATTATTGCCAATTTAAATTTAACTTTGACATAAAGAAATTAAGACAAATTTACTTTGATTTAGATAAACATTGATTTTTTTTTTTTTAAAAAAAAATCAAATATAAAAGCATAATATTTAGGCATATCTAGGAAGCTATTTCATGATATCATGAAGGTTGCATTAGCATTAATGAATGATAGCATACACATGCAACAAGATGGTGCATCTTCAACTTAATTAAGCTTCACAGACTAGTCCCCATCATCAACTTAATACCTTTTGACAATGGATTCCCTGGATATGTGCTTCTTAAAACCGTAAATGAATTAATTATATATAACATATATAATCATATGTGTATATATATATCGGATTAATATCCATGAAATATTTATAATGATTTTATGTAATTAATAAAAATTGATCACATATTTATTTTTAACATATGTGCCACCTGAAAACCAAAAAGATTCAAAGTAGAGGATTCCGTTCCCTAAAATGTTATTCATAACGGATGATCCATGTTTGCCTATTGTTTCTTTGTTTCCTTCTTCTTTTTTTTTTTTTATTAAAGGGATAAGCTCCTAGATAGTTAAGGAATTTGGTAAAGTTAATGCTTCACATGCTTTCACATTGGGTTATTGAGATTTACGTGGGATTTGCACTTTCACAAAATTAATTCTTCTATATGGGTTCTAACTCTCACCATTTTCCCTCCCTTAAAGGCCTAGATTAGTACCCCTAATCACCTGAATGAGGTGGTTTTGGTTGGTGTCCCAAGTTTTGTTTTGGCTTTTTTAGTTTTTTATTTTGTCTATTTTATTGAATTTTAATTACCATTGATGAACACTGAGGTCTATAACTCTAAACGGCTTTTACTATGTAATTTTGCTTTATAATTTGCGGTTGTTTTTATTTTTCTAATAAAGTTGTGATTTATCAATTTCATCAAATAATAATATGCCAAAAAATATTAATGTAGAATTTTAAGTTTTTATATGCTACATGCATGAATTAGAGAGCTGACTGTAAATAATAATTTGTCGATTTTATTCTCCAACATAGTGTTACAAAATATTGCTTTTTAATATCTCATTAAAAATAATGTAAAATAAAACAACTTGAAAATAAAAATAAAAAATATATGCAAGAAATTAGAAAAAATACAAATTCATGAGATGAGAAAACATCCATATGAATTTGTATATATATTCTGGAATGATTGTGGTTTATCCATTTTTTTTAAAAAATTATATATATATAAGTTATCGCTATAATAAACAAACGATGAGATATTTGATTCAAAGATCAAGAGTTCAACTCTTTATTGCATGGTTGAGATGTAGCGGTTGTGTGTGATGGTTTATGCCCATTATAAAAAAAAATTATACATTATCAAACAAAGTAATTGTTTCTTCACCTGCAACTCAAAACCTCATAAACTCATAAACATGTATATGAAATAATAGACACAATGACAGGAGCTTAAAACTGTGTCTTATATAATTCCAACATCTATATGTATATCATTCTTCTTTATTTCTGATATACTTTTTTCATTATTTAATAATAACATGATTTATCCAAACTTTGTGGTCTCTCCAACTTTTTACTTTTTTTTTTATATAATATAGTGGATAAACTAGCTAACAAGCCAATATGGGTCTCTCAAACCTTCAATGAATTCTTAAAAAAAAAAATTAACTGTCATAAAAAAAATGGAGCATATCAAATAAATAAATTACATGCATATGCATGAGAGATGATGCATGATTCACCAGTAAACATTTCATATAATATGCATCTCATTCTTACATCCTCCTCATTGTACCCAATTCTTCTTAAATATTCATCTTCAAACCACTGTTTCATACTTTCTCTACATATCTACATCAGCTATTATTCCTGCCATGCATTTCTTTATAACCTTAAAAATTTCATTTAAAAAAAAAAAAATTCTAAAAATAATAAATTTCATCATCACCACCACCCTTCTTCTTTATATACTGATACTACACATATCATAAGAGCATGCTCAACTCCCAACTTGCACTGCGAGTACATCTCTTTCTATTTCTCTCTCTCTTTTTCCATTCTTGTTCTTTGTAGTCCTTTTCTAATTTCTTTCTCTGATTAGAAGATGATGAACAATAACAGAACAAACTCTCTAGATTCATACATCCATCAACCACCTTTCATGCCATTCTCTAGTCCTGAAACAAGCTCTCAAAAACATCATCACATGTGGAACTTAGAACCACAAAGCTCACAAACACTTAACACCACTCATCACCAAAACCAACACTTATACTTCAATAATTCTCAGTTGTTAGATTGCACTCCTCCTCTTCTCCCTATGGCTAATACTGTTCCATTTTATACTCCTCCTATGCCAAGTTACCGAGAGGATCATGAGGTCGTAGGTGTCGGAAGCCAAATAGGCCTTAATTTAGGCCACCGGACTTATTTCTCGTCCGGAGATGCACTGGCTTTAGGGAGGCTTTGGGGAAGATCAAGGGCCGGGTATGCCTTCGGACACCACCCGCCGCCGAGATGCCAAGCTGATGGTTGTGGTGCTGATCTTTCAGGTGCTAAACATTATCATAGGAGGCATAAGGTTTGTGAGTTTCATTCTAAGGCAGCTGTTGTTATCTTTGCTGGTGGTGTGCAACAAAGGTTTTGTCAACAGTGCAGCAGGTAACTTGCCATGCATGGTTTCTTATAGTTCTTATGTAAAAAAAATATAAGGATTTGTTTTTGGAGTGCTTGGAAAATTGTAAATGTTGTTTTTTGTGTGTGTGTGTGTGTGTGTGTGTGTGTGTTTGGTTTGATGGGAAAACATGTCATATATATATAGACATTAAAGCAGAATATATTGATGTTATAACTAGTAATCTTCTTTTCTTCTTATTTTATCTTCATCATCATCAGCTTATTGTTTGTTGAGATACCTGTGTCTTTATTTCACATAGTTTTTGAGCTATTGCATTGTTCTTAGAGAGTTTGCATGCAAAGACTATAAATGTTAAATCTTTTTCACTGTGTGTCTTATCACTGATACATGCATGGATGGTTTAGGTTCCATGAGCTCTCAGAGTTTGATGAAACCAAGAGAAGCTGCAGGAAAAGACTAGCAGACCACAACAGGAGAAGAAGAAAGCCCAAGCCTCAAACAACCAACACATCAAGCTCCTCAAGCCTCAATGACAATCTCCAAGACAAGAGCAAACCATCTTCAAAACCAACAAGAGATTCTTCATGTCTGCCATCAATCTCATTCTTCTTTGTTTCCCTCTGCAAACTTTTTGCTAATTCTCTGTTTTAATCTTGTGCAGCAACCAGCAAATCCAGCAGCAAAACAAGCTTGGATTTTGAGGCACAACAAAGCTACCATTTGAGCAATAACAGCCCAGCACTGTCTCTTGGGGGAGTTGGGAGAGTGAATCAGTTCAACCATGGCTCCATGCTTTCCATTTCTGATGAGAAGGAAAGCCACTTCTCCAATGGCTTTTTTCCCAATCAGAGCATCAGTGAAGCTTCCACCATTAACCACCTTCATCTTGGCCAAACCATGTTCAATATGGACTTCATTTAATTCCACAAGTTTGTTTCTCTGTTTGTTTGTCAGAAATAACAAGAACATGCATGGTACTTAATTCCTCTGTTTGCCAGAAAACAAAATTTCACATCCTTTAAGCAAACAACAAATCAACACATTGATATTGATTAATGGAAACAAAAACGTCCAGTGATCAGCTTTGATTTCTTCTTGTTTGCAGCACAGCCAATGCTTAATGTCAACTCAAGTTCATTCTCTTCTTCATCTGTCAATGAATCTTCGACTCCGACTTTGAAGCCCGGAAAACAGGCTCTTGTGTCTCTGCTCTCCTTGTTTAGCAGATCCTTCATTAGCGTCTTCTGAATTCTGTATAATCGATGGAGTTCATGCACCTGACATTGAGTCCATAAATCAATGGAATTCAAACATACAAAACCTGACTGCATGAGACATATTATATATACCTGATGTTTGAACATCTCTTCATGTTTCAGAATTATATTTTTCATAGTTTCTTTGTTGGAGTGGTTTTTTTCTAGTGATGTATCCATTGAGTCTTGATGCTGGTTGCAGTTGTTGAAGTAATTGAGTGGCAATTGGGATTGAAATTTGGTGCCCATGTCTGGATTAACAGTAAGGCAGTATCATGCCAAGATTATGAGTGGAGTTTTCTGATAGGTTATAGTTTTACTTTTGAATCTGCCATCAGAGAACAAAATTAAATGACATGCAGAAAAATAAGTTTGAGGTGTTGTTCATCTTGATAGCGGAAAAACTCATAATCTGATTGAGTTCTGATTAAAAAATTAAACTTCTCACGGATAAAAAAGATTTCTTTATCTTTCATTTTTCAATCCAGAGCAAATATACTACACAAGTTATATGAGATTTGGAAAATAATTAAGCCTGAGGTGTTGCTTATCTTGATAGCAGAAAAATTCATAATAAGATTGAGTTATATATGAGAAAGAAGATTACAGCATTAAGATTTTCATGTAAAAGGGTTCCTATACATCAATTCATTCTGCAATCCAAAGCAAAAGAGAACAAATTATATGAAAAAAAAAAAAGTTAAGAGATATGTGTTGTCATCTTGATGGCAAATAAACTAAAATTTCTAAAGAAATCTGAGACCATGTAAAGAATAAAGAAGCAGCCTTTTGAAGTCTTTTACTGATTTTGATTTTGAATGTTAGATATTTGCGAAAACTAACAGCATAAATCAAATGGAAACTCAAGAACATGACTTGAATCACAAACACAGAAAAAAAGATCAATTGATTCTGCTCTAAGAACAAAAAGCTCAATTTCTGCAAACTCCTACAAAAATCTCAATGAAGAAAACATGATAATAAACCAGATAAAAAGAATGGAGGGTTTTTGATTCACCTGCAAGCTCCATTGCAACTATTCATCAAGCATCTTCAACTCTCCAACAAACCATTTTCATAAACACAAGGAGCAATCCAAGGTAGAAGACTATTGCTACTTAAAATGTGATATGAAAACAAACATCAAAGAAAGAACACATCCCCAGTCTTCTACGTAAGCTTATGTAATCATGCGAACAATATATTCCAGATAACTCTCAAAGGACAAGCAGATACCAAAGATGCCATTCTTGTCTAATCCCTTTCTCTCTGTATCTGATTATAAAAATCACATCTTTTTGTGTTGTTCATCTCCACTGTCCTCTCATATATGATCAGGATTCAGAAGACAAAGAATGAATGACAGGAATCAAACTGTACTCACAAATCACAGCCTACAAATTATTTGGTAAGAAAAACACATTTAAAAAAAACAAAAACAAAAAAAAGAAAACAAACATTCCCATTTCCCAATCATTGATTTCACTATTAAAAAAAAAAGGAGTTTTTTAAACAACACAAGCTCATTTTTGCATTGCCTGAAAATGAGATTTCTTTTTATCACAGAAATGAAGAAACAAACAACAACAACAAAACATTGAATCTTTTCAACCAGAAAAAAAACATAATGCAGGATGGCAGAATGAGATTAGATGAAAAATCAGAAGCAGAAACACATACCATCCATCACTTTCTTCCAAAAGCTAAAGAACCAAACATGCTTGTCCTTGAAAGGATTAAAGAAATAGAGGTCCCCTACAAATATATGTTCTCATTATCCAGTGAAAACCACCATCACCATCACCATCACCATCACCAGCAGCAGCAGCAGCAACAAGAGGAGAAGGCTCACATGCATCCAAGTTGAAGCCTTTGTTCTCATTGGTGGAGCACCTTCTTCTTTTGTCTCTATTGTTCTTTGCCACATAAATTAATTCCTAGATAAACCTTCATATTTCTTCAAACTATATACACATATATATATATATATTCAAAAGCTTTTATTTATTTTAAAAAAAAGCTTTTATTTTCTCTTGGGGAGAACTTTCTTTTTTATTGTTATCTATATATATAAGCCTTATTATTATTATTATTTGTTTTTTAATTAAAATTATTATTATTTGTTTTTAATTAAAATTATTATTATTTGTTGATTATTAATTAAAAAAAGTAATTAATGTGTTTGCTAGTTTTATAGATCCTCCTATAGCTCAGGAGTAATCAGCTCCCTCAACCTGTGACTCCAATAGATGTCTTAGTTGACCCAATTACTTTTTTGAAAAAGTGGATAAACCACTAAATTAGATATATCAAAAGCAAAAAATAACCAAGTACAGGCAAAAAAGAGAAACAGACTCCTGGCACCACAAGCGGTGATGTAGGGGTTACACCCAGTTACTTTCTTCTCTATTCGTTTTTTTTCTCTTTTTTCTGAGTTTTTCACTGCTGGTGAGAACTTAGCTGTTCTGTTTTTCTTGTTTTGATGTTTGTTTTCTCATATGTTAATCTCATGCTATACTTCACATTTCTAATAAAATAGTGGTTTATCCATTTCTATAAAATATATATAGATGTAAAGATCACCTTTATACATCTTTAAATTATGTCAACATGCCACATAGTTATTTTTTCCTTTTTCAATTGAAAAGCTATTTACATATAGGAAAAATAAGGAGAAAGAATTTTTTTAAAAAGGGGAAAGTTTTTTGGTTTGTGTAAAATATATAGATAGTTTAAAATGCCTGAAAAATGAAGATTTATGCAAAACGACAAAAAAAAAAAAGATGACGTAATCGCGAAATTCAAAAGGGTTGGGACCACAAGCCCGGTGTAATCCGTGCGGTCCGACGCACTCCACATCAGAACGCTTTTCCACTTCAAATCAAACATCATTTTAATCAATCAATCAAATACTAATCTCTCTCTTATATAATAACATAATTTAAATTAGTAGGTATTATAAATACTTTAATAATATATATTACAACTCATGAAATTAACACTCTCATGGTTTACTTATAACACATCTTAGCAGTGAATGGACAGGCTCAGGCTTGGGATTCGACTTCATGCTGTGCTGTGATACTGTAAAAATATTATTTATTTATTATTTATTATGTAATACATATTGAACCTTAGTTTGAATTTTTCGTGGTAGAAATTATATTCTTCATAATTTCAAAGTTATACGATCAGGGGATTTACCATCATTGAGTTATGATCTCTGATATATGTGACGGGTCTTTATTACTCAATATATTAGCCCACATTATTTGATAAATTTCTAGGGGATTAAATTATTATAACCAATGTATTTATGTAACTAGTTTTTTTTAAGTCTTTTGAATAGCGAGGCTCATCACTATTTGTAATATATATATATACATCCGATGGAGAAAATAATAACTTTTAAATTTTTTTTAATAATTTCGTGCAAATAATTTAATTTGCATAACAAGTGTAGTGATAATTAAGAGATTAACAAAGGTGTAACCTTAAAAATAACTAAATATATTATTAAGGAAGTAATGCAAACCATAATTATTGAAGCAAAAAGGGAGAATAAAGCACACGCCATTGCTTATGGCTAAAAAGTAAGAACATCCCCAATGTGTTCCATTTGTCACCTATCAATTTACAATTATATTTTTTTTTGTTCTTAAAATTTATTACTTTATCTCTACTTTATATATATATATATATTCAATTATATATTTTATTTTTCTTTGATGCAATAAAATAAATTAGTTGTAGCAATACACCATGCGATCCATTGGGCCTGGTGTCATTTACATGGGCTGTGGCCCGGCCCGTTTTATAGGTTCGGGCCCAAAAACTGAAAAAGAGCCCTAGATGGATGAAGGGAAAATGGCGGCACTGGAGCTCGCGAGGGTGGCAATGGCGCGCGCGGAGCTGTGGGAATTCGGGGTGGCGATCTTGTTCTTCCATGCCTCCGAGTATGCGCTCGCTGTTGCATTCCATGGCCGCAACAACGTCAACCTCAGTTGTGAGTGCTCCACTCTCTCTTCAATGGTATTCTTTGAATTCAATGAGGATTTGTACTCGTCTGCGTTTAAATATGGGTTTTTGGTTCGGCTATGATGATTTCTGGTATTTTTGTGCGGAATTAATTGTGAAAATTTCGATTTTTATGGAGTGGGGATGGTGTTTAGTGTTGGAGAACGAGGAATTTAGGAGATGCTGTTATGTTTTTAATGTCTTAGGTGAAGTCTAGAAGCCTTGCAGACGTTCAATCTTGTATATGTATGTGTGTCTGTTAATTTGAGAATTGTCCAAATTCATTCCTTAGTTAGTTCTTATGGTTAGAAAAATTCGAGAATCACTCCAGAGATGCATGTGTACATTCAGTTTTATGAGTATGTGAACTCTTCTTAGCATGATTTCTTAAGATTTCCTTATGGAACATATGTTTAACACTCGCAGCACTTCTTATTAGCAAGCATTATGTCATTGCAATGGGGTGTGCATTGGTGGAGTACATTGTAGAGCTGGTCTTCTTCCCTGAATTGAAGGAAAATTGGTTGGTTAACAATGTTGGCTTGGTGATGGTTCTGGTTGGGGAGGTTGTAAGGAAAGCTGGGGTCATTACCGCTGGCCGTGCCTTCACTCACAACATCAGAATCTATCATGAAGATCATCATGAATTGATAACTCATGGAATTTATAGGTAAATTTTTATTTGTAGATTGTGCTATTATTTAATTTTATCTATAATGGGCAAGCATAATGTTCATGAAGTGCTTGAGGTTCCTGTTTGAGTAAACACCATTAAACATGTACTAATTTGTTAAATTTCTTGCTGTGTGCATGCTCTTTCTGTGCAATTATTCTCCTTTCTTAATTGCATAAGGTCTATTTCTTTTAAATGTGGATTGAAGACTTATTTGAGTTTCTGTAATGTCATGTGCCCTAGATTGATCTGGCAGGCCTTTGCTGCATTAAGAATGACGATAGTAGAGAAACTCTAACCAATATATCCTGTTTACCTGCATTCTTCAATCAGATGGAACTTCTTCAAGATGATTCAATTTTCAGACTGTTTTTTAATAAATGATACCTCTTATCAACTAAAATGAATTGTTTCATTTTCTTCATCCTTGATGTCATGAACTGTCACAATTCAAACTTTTATGGACTATTCAAAAGTTCATAGTGCTGATATATGGATTTCTGATCATGATAATTCATAATTATCGTGTAACACCTGAAGTTGGGACAAAAGATTCTAGGAGGGTTGGTTGTAGTTTTACATGGCAAGGAGGCTTCTCATTGAAAGTTTTTTTGGATTATCATTGGTGGAATATTTTTAGCATCTGCTACATAGTTTGTGTTAAGTGCAATAGAAGCCTGAATCTTTCGCTCTTTGACTTGGAATTTACACTTTTTCCAGTGTAGAGCTAAAAGATATCATGTTCATTATCCGGGCTTTAGGTGGATATACTAATATATTATTCAACTCTTGTAGAAGTATTATTTCAATTATTTTATTTTGTATCAATGAAATATACAACCTGCTAGCATGTTTTTTCCATCCAAATAAACAGGTTCATCCGACATCCTGGCTATTGTGGTTTTTTCGTCTGGGCTACTGGGACCCAGGTTATGCTCTGCAACCCCATATGCATAGTTGCTTTTGCATTGGTTACTTGGCGGTTCTTTTCTTCTCGTATTCGGTATCCATATTGACTAACCGTATTCCATCTGATATTCTCCTTTTACTTAGGTTCTATCATATTCTTTGTTTTTTTTTTGGGCTAGGATGCTTTTAATCTTGACGAATTTTACTCATCGACATATTTTTCATAGTTCAACTAGGTTATGCAAATTGGCAATCCTTAATGTAGTACAGATATGAGGAGTTCTTCTTGAGACAGTTCTTTGGACGCCAATATGAAGAGTATGCCAATGAAGTTCCTTCTGGTCTTCCTTTCATAAAGTGAGATCGAGCATTATCTGCAAGTATTTACCAAGGTATGACTAATTATTTATCCTGGATTCACAGTTTCTAGTGCCCATTGCCTCACCACATTTCTGCTTCCAATTGTTTCTATTCATGCAGCTAGTTCGATTTCAAGTCAGTAGTACAGTCAGGGAGCAAACTTCATACAAACAGAAACAACCATTACGGACAGCGCCCTTCTTGGTTCACACCAGGGAGGGGTTACCGGGAGTTGGAAAACACGAAACAAACTGCATTTTTTATGTTTGTTGCTATCCTTGCGAATCCAATTCCCTGGATCAGACACTGTTACTTTCATAATTAAATGCTGATTTTGCAAGTTTCATTGGAAAACTGGAAATTTAGAAATTAGTACCTTAAATGTTCATCAAGAGTTATTTCTGGTTGGATTCCAATTGATGTTTGATTCAGTGATTCAAGGTTTATTGATTAGTTCTTCCATATATATATATATATATATACTCTGTAGCCCACTGAATGTTTGCCATATATACTTAACCCTAATTCTATCCCCATAATTCACTATTCATCTAAGTTTTTCTTGGAAGGGCATTTGGCATGCTGTAATTGGTAGAGAAAAACTATTTTTTTAATTAATTGATGGTTGCTCTTCTAACCCTAGATCTCCAACTCTCCTTCTCCGCCTTCATTATCCACCTCTCCAATGGCCTCCATCTCCGGCTTCTACTGCTCCTCCTCCTCCTCTTCTTCCCCTGCCGCTGCTCTCAAGCTCACTGATGAGTTCTTTGATTCGATGGAACCCCAGCATCAGAAGGTTTTTCTTTTTGCATATGAGGAGCGATTGTGAACCCTGATGAGGTGCGGATCTATATTTGCATTCTCCGGCAACGAGAACTTTCTTATGAACTTGCCAGCCCTTCTCTCCATCCGCAGGTACTTCCCATCATTCTTTTCTTCTCCTCTCTTCTTCTTCTAATGTTGTTGTTGTTGATCTTGCTTTTCTCTTTGATTGATTTGGATTTCATATAATGGTTTAGTTATTTTATTTAGGAAATTAAATTTTGTAGTTCATTAATATCATAAATTAAAATTCAATTTGTATTTAAATAAAAGTCTGAGATTTGGCCGTCAATCCTATATTGTTTGAATTCTTTCTTTCTTTTTTTTTTTGTTTTTAGTTTAGCGCTGATGATTAAGCTTTTGTTGTTTTTTTTCAAATCTGATTTGGTGCGGTGAAGAGATTTGGGGGAAAGGAAAAGGAAAAAAAAAAAAGTAGATAAAAGAAATCAATTCTTTGTGGTTGTTTCTGTTCTGGTCCACCAAATGTGGAATCCCAACAAGTCCTTGAACGCCATCCCTCATCTTCTCCATCTCTCACTGCTCATCAATCTCCAAGTTTCTGCTGAAGTTCATGGTACATTCATTCTCATGTGTTTCATTCCAAATTATTATTATTATTATTATTATTATTATTGTTGTTGTTGTTGTTGTTGTTATTGTTATTGTTATTATGATTTACTTAATAACTCATACAATTTATGCATTTTTTTTCTGAAGATTTTGATATATCATTATCATATACTAGATTATTATATCTCTGACACTCTTTATGTAATGCATTTGAAAAATTCATTTTTAGGAAAGCCTGCTAATGAGATTGTGGACATCATAAATCAGAATAGAACATCAAACAAGCTACCAAAATTGTATGATAGTGCAGGACTAGGCTGCATGGCTTTGCAATATATATCTGAATGCACAGTTGGTATTATTTTTTACCATAGCAATTTGAAGTGGCTTTATGCTGCAACGTTATCCTCTTGAATATGTGTTTATCTATGTATATTTATTGGTTGATTTCTCTGTTTAAGATGCAAAAACATCACTTACGTTAATAATTTGTTGGCGCATTTTGATGATGAAAAATGGTGGTTTTGTCATATAGGAGAATGGGTTGCTTCATGTTCCCAAAGAGCAAGCTCAAAATGCACAATCGAAGATGTTTTCTGGCCCAATGAAGAAAAATCTTTCAATGCTAATACCCCAGGTGACTATATATGCCCATG
Source organism: Dioscorea cayenensis subsp. rotundata (assembly GCF_009730915.1). Taxonomy (NCBI): domain Eukaryota; kingdom Viridiplantae; phylum Streptophyta; class Magnoliopsida; order Dioscoreales; family Dioscoreaceae; genus Dioscorea; species Dioscorea cayenensis. The sequence continues at coordinate 4,982,945 of NC_052478.1, forward strand.
ACTCTTTGAAGCAGCTCTTTGAAGCCACCGTAAGTATAAAAAGAAATTCAATTCCTGTCATTTTTTTTTTTAGGTTTTTATTCTGAAACTCAATTTTCTGCCATGATTTGTTCTCTTTTAGCATTTTCTTTACTTGATTATATTGAAATTCTTGTGGAACTTAATTTTAAGTCGGTCTAAGAAGGTGAATCTGATATGATACTAAGAAATTGGAATGTGAAATGAAAATATAAGAGCTTTATGCATGTAGGCTGATGTAGCCAGTTGTCTGCAAGCATCTTTTATATTTTTTTCATGAAAGTATGCCCACTTTTTCTTGAGTATAATCTTAAGGTTCAATTGATACATCCTGTGCAGATCTTAAACATAGTTTTTAAGTTCTACTGATTCACAAGATCGTGTTTAGATACCGATATCCATTTGCAATAATCATGTTTGTGGAATGGACTATTATTAAAAAAAGTCATTGGTAGAACTTATAACGTCTCCAATAATAAATGGTATTGGACTGCATAAGACTTTATTTTAGACTACTTGGTATTCTTTTTCCTTAAATCAAAGTTCTCAGTTCAAAGATCTCTAGAAATTTAAAATGATTGTATACATAGTAGAATTATACTAAAAAATGACTAGGCATTTGTTGATGTTATTGTAGCGATGGTAGCGAGGCTGTTCATCCTTTATAGTAAGCATATATGTTTTTTAGTTTTTTTTTTGTTTGGTTTAATTTTCGTAATAATCTCCTCTATTTTCAGTCATGAATACCAGGCATTGACACAGACTTGATTTGTTCCTTTATCTATTTATTTATTTCTCTCTCTTTAAAGAATGAAGCTTAAGGACACGTGCTGGAAGGAATCAACACATTAGTAGGAAGAAATCAGTCAAGACACATGCTGGAGGGAATCAACACGTTAGTAGGAAGAAATTAGTCAGGTATTATTGAAAATTCAGTCCTTCTTGATTTATTTAATTGATTCTACTTATATTTCCCATTTGAATTCATTTTACAGGGACTTTTGGATAAACATGGTAGTACTCTTTTGATAAGAAATTAGTTAGATATCTTTGAAAATTTAGTTCTTTTGATTTATTTAATTGATTTTAATTTTATTCCCCATTTGAATTCATTTGATAGTGCCCTACTTTTGGATAAACATTGCCCACAATTGTTGACTATGTTGTGTACAATATATAATTTGTTGTGATCCTTCTGACATTGCAATCCTTTTAACTTCTTTACATGTGAATTTTTACTTTCTACGTACTTATACTTATCTTTCATTGCTTATAAAAGTATATGGTTCATTATAACAAAGTGAGAATTTTGAGATTTAATTAGTTGTCTTGAGTTTTATGGATTGAGGCTATCCAAAATCAGATAAATTTTATAGTTATGATTGTTTTTTATTTGATAATATTAATAAATAACATTCTTGAAGTTTGTTTATTAGGACTTGGGCACATTTATAATTTAGAATAATAAAAAATAAAAAACCAGCCAAAATGAAGAGGAAGCCCCAGTACACTCTTCAAGCTTTGTAAAGCAGTAACTGTTGAAAGTTCACTAATTTTTCAAAAAAGTAGATGGCACAGAGAATTGCTTAAATGGAAGTGTATAGATTGAGAATTTGTACAAATACAGGTGGCTTACCTTCTTCTGCTGAGGTTTTGAACTCTGCGGTAATCATCGCAAAGAGACTTCAATTGCGTTAATGATTGCGTGACTTCCGTTTGCTGGACGTAAGGTCACTGTCAAGGTCCTCCCAGTCACAGCAATAGTTCGATTGAGAACAAGAGCAGCAAATTGTTTTCCTGCCATCTGAATGACATCCACATCATTAAATTTAAGATCACCGTTAAATAATATGTCAAAGACTCTTTGTCCTTCTTTGGTGATCCTGGGATCTATCTCAGCAAAGTGAAGCCAAATTGAATAATTTTTGTTCGGGTCCACCTCCATCTGAAATGATATTTCTGGTTGCCTGTCATTGCTAACAATTGCTGATTGATACAGTCTTTCCAGGTAAAAGTTTGGTGGAAGCGACGCTTGAATGATCTTACTCTCTGTTGAAATCTCCATATCAGAGCCTTGGTCAAAAGTTTTAACTCCTAACCAGAATCTGTCTCCACCCCAGTGATCTTTATCATAATCTTCATCAAACGCTGGTTTCCCAATACCACATGTCAATCTTTTAACAGTTCTGAGTACGGTTCCCTTTTCGTGAGTTGGATCAAAAGAATATGCATTGTCATCAACTTGAAGAATTTCAATAGAAAGGACGGACGGGTCTCCATGACCAGTGTTATGGAAGCAGATAGCAATCGATGTACTAGTGACGAATACTAATGCCATATATATATTTGTTTATTGAAGCAATGCAAAGGAGAACTTTGTCACATATAAATCTGGGAGGTTAATGATGATTATTATTATTATTAATCTCTTTCTTTGATAATGAGTTAGTCAAAATAAGATGAGTTCATTCTATAACCCAAAAACTTGGTGATATGAAACATAAAAAATGGCTGAGAGGGTTATTAGTAGTATGATTATTATTATGATGAAAACATGTATAATTCCATAGGTGAAAATAACAAAAAGGTCTATTTTGATTCTTTTATATTGATAATATTATAAGAAACCAAACTTAGAACATAAAAAAAAAAAAAATGACCATTTACACTTCCACAATATACATATATGTGCAAATATTATGTTTTGATTAATATTATTGAAAAATAATTTTGCAAATTTGTCAATATATACTGATAATATTCGTCAAAATAATTGCGAAATTTTGGATGACTAAATATTAAGGAAATGGAATTTATTGATAAATCCTTTTTCACTCATATTTATGATGTTTTGAAAAGTAATTATTTTCTTTAAAAAAATATAAATGAGTAAGATGAAGCCAATGATTTTAATTATTTTTATTTCTTAATAAGATGGATAGGTTATCATTTTATACTGTTCATTATAATTGGTGGAGGGATTCAAACTCTCTACTATGTTATCTTATATAAATGATGGTTTTGAAGATATTATTTGTAGTTTTTTATTAGCTTATTATCAAAATGTCTATATATGTAAACATTCTTGGCAAACTAGATTTTTTCACTTATAATGACTATATAATAGTAATAAATTGCAAGATCATGTTTTTTCGCATGCATAAATTGTTTTCCCTATTCTTTTTATTATTCTTCTATAATTTTATGTGAATCTAATTTTTTTTAAAAAAAAACCTAACAAACAAAATTTTTACAAGAATTTAGAAAATATGCATTAAATGAAAATTTGTGTTAATAAATAAAAGTACCATATATTGAATATATATGAGTAACAAAATTTAATTTTCTACATAAAATAAGTAAACCATTAATCCAACTTATAACTTTTAACGACACAATAGCCCTGATAAAATCTGCATAACCACCATCCATACTTTTGATATAAATTTACAATTACAATAAATCTTTATTTCAACTTTAAAATCCTCAATCTTTCTACACTAAATAAAGATATATATATATATATATATATTAACCAGACATTTTATTTTAATTATTATAGCCACAAAGAAAAAAACACCGAAGTAAAAAAAGCTTAATATTAAAAATTGTTCTTTTGCCCAAAGTATCTAAATGAAGTCATTTTAATCATTCAATAAACAATATAACATATGTGATATATTTCTCATATTGTTTTTCCTAAAGTTTTTAAATCGGACATTTTCCTTCTTGAGCATGAAGATCCTTTTCATTATCCTTCCATCATTATATGTGAATAGAAAATTCCGTAAAAAACCAGAACTTTATAGAAATTTGCAAAATAGTTATAAAGTGAAAGTTTGTGTAAATAAATAAAATTACTATATCTTGAATATATATATTCTCTGCACAATTTAATTTCCTAAAGAAAATAAGTAAACCACAAATCCATCTTTTCCTAAACAAAGACTTGGTCATAAAAATTAAGCACTGTCAACTTTTCATAGCACACTTCCTGCAATAAAATCTGCTCAATCACCATCCATATCTTTAATATTATATACAATCACAATAAATCTTGATTACACCTTTAAAATCCTCAATCATTATACACTAAATAAAGATATACATAAATAAATATGTCTGCAGGCATCCTATTTCAATTCTTACAAAAAAGAAGAAAAAACCCAAGTGGAAAGCTTAATATGTAAAATTATTTTTTCTTTCAAAGTATCGAAATAAAATCATTCTCATCATTCAATAAACAATATAATATATTTTAGCAATATATTTCCAACTTTTCACATCTTGCCAATATACTTTCTATACTGAAAATAATTTTAAAAAAATGACATTAACAATTTTTTGTTTTCAAAATTTATACTATCTTTGTAATCTTCCTTTTAGATATAGTCAACCCACAGCGTTAGCGCGGGTACTTAAATCTAGTATAAATTAATACTAATCTCTTCTTTTAAAAGAAATTTTAAAAATTGAAAAAAAAAAAATGATACTGTTTGGTCATAGAGTTAGTTAATTTTTTTTAACATATAAATTAAAACTAATATCTTCTTTTAAAAAGAATTTTTAAAAAATGATAACTAAAAATTTTTTGGTTTCCAGATTTTTTTTTCTTTATAAAATAAAAACCAAGGTGTGGAATGCAACTTGCATTGCTAAACAAGTTAGTTATCATGTGATCTATATGTTAATACTAATCTTTTAAAGAATTTAAAAATTAAATAATTGAATTTTTGTTTTGTTTTTCAGATTTTTCCTCTCTAGAATAAAAACCAAAGTGAGGAATGCAACTTGCATTAAAACACATTTATTTCTAATGAAGACAAAAGATAGGTTAATAAAATCCATTCCAAAGGGGATCGTTAGAAGTTGGTCCGCGAGATATCTTATGCAAGTGTTCATACGCCCCTGTGGAACTTCTCTTTTGTTATTCTTAAAGCACATTTATTTCTAATAGAGACAAGAAAGATATGTATAAGTGCTTCACATGGGTGAGCGTTATTTGTTGGCTAGCAGGAACATCTTATGCGAGTGGCTCGCGGGAACGTCTTATGCAGTGTTCAAATGCACCTGAGGAACTCCTTCTTTGTTATTCTTAAAGAACTTTTATTTCAAATAAAGACAAAAGATAGGTTGACAGGTGAGCATTAGTTGTTGGTTTGCGGGAACAACTAATAGGAGATGACTTTTTACTTTCTCAGACAGTTAGATTGATACGCTGGGAGATTATGTTTCTGACTTTTTACTTTCTTATATAGTTACATAAGCTTAACTTTCGCAATACTTACAAATGAAATATGCTGGCATGTGAAAATATAAATCAAATTTTAATAAATTATTTTTTTAACTTTGTCATATCCTTATATAGACAACTTTTAATATCATCTCAATGACAACATTGCTCTTAAATTAATATTTATGTGATGATAAGTTATAACAAATTCTCTTGAATGATGAAGTGTCTATATATATATATATATATATATTAGACAGGTATTTTATTTCAATTCTTATAACAAAGAAGAAAAAAACCAAGTAGAAGGCTTAATATTTAAAATTGTTTTTTCTTTCAAAGTATTGAAATGAAATTATTTTCGTTATTCAATAAACAATATGACATATTCTAGTAATATATTTCCTAACTTTTCACATCTTGGGAATATACTTCTCATACTGAAAATGATTTAAAAAAAATGACATTAGCAAATTTTTTTTCAAAAGTTATATTATCTTTGCAATCTTCCTTTTAGATATAGTTAACCCGCAGCGTTAGCGCGGGTACATAAATCTAGTTTATTTTAAGTAAAATGTTTTTAGGCACTGTAGGTTAACTATTGGTTTCACTAATAGGAGCAATCTCATGAAAATTTTCCTTTGTTAGGTGTCCTGTTCAAAGTGAAATTTATATTCAAAAGTGAAATTCTTGCGGAGGTCAAAAGTCAACAAAAACCTCCCTTTTTTTTTAATTTTAAATTTGAATCTCCAATTTTATTGAACTTGGCTGATGAGATTTTATTTATATATAGAGTTTATAAATTGACTTTACCCAAATGGGCACATAAACAAAGAAAAATATTTTATTTGATATGTAAGTAAATATAATTTTTTAGAAGGACATAGTAGCAATTCTCCACTTCTGGGAGGGATTTGTGGCTACCAACATTCCAAGTGTTCCATCGTTGAAGATTCAACAAAGTTCTCGCACTAACTCAAGGAAGAAGAGGAAGCAATGGCGGCAATGGAACTCGCCAGGGCAGCATTGGAGCGTACTGAGGTTTGGCAATTTGGTGTGGTGATCTTATTCTTCCATGTTTCTGAGTACGCGCTCGCCGTTGCTTTTCATGGCCTCTCCAACGTGACCCGCAGTAGTGAGTGCCTGCTCTCTTTTTTGCCTTGGGTTTTCTTTTTATTTAAAAATTCCATGATGATTTGTACTTGTTTGCGTCTGAATATGGTGTTTTTGGTTTGACTTTGGAGTGAAAGTTTGGATTTTTTATTGAATGGGGTATTGAGGAAATGAGCATGGATTTTGGGTTGAAAAAGAAAGGGACTTTAGAGATATGTAGTGGTTCTCATAGACTGTTGAAAATTTGTTTTGTATTTTGATGAGCATTCCAGTCATCAAGGTAAAGACTGTGGATTTGTTTCTGATGAACGTGAAGCAGTGAGTGCCTTCTCTTTCCTTTATTTAGGTTGCTTTTGGACTAATTCCATGTGGGTTTGTAGTTTCTGGCATGTAAATATGGGGTTTTGGTTTTTTATGAATTGATAGTTGGTTTCTATCAAGTGGAATAGGTCTTTGAGGAATTCATGAGATGCACATTGATGGAGTTTATGTTGAACAAATGGGCAATGCGGAGGTATATGGTTGTTGATGTTGCTGATTTTCTTAAAAAAAAAAAGTTGTCATTTGAAGAACATTCATTAATTAAGTGATAGTAAACCAGAATGTGAACAGTGTGTCTAACATTAAATAGTGCCTACTCTGCCTTTATACTCGTTTGCATCTAAAGATGGGTTACTGGTTTGATTATATACTGAAAGATTGAATTTTTATTGGTTGGAATGGGTGTTTTGTGTCAGAGAATGGGGAGTTCAGGAGATGCGTTTGGGTTAAAAAAGACGGATTTCAGAGGTATATGTTTTTTGTTCTGGACTACTGATGTTGTTGAATTTCCTAAGAAGTTTGTCTTTCCAAGAGGGTTCAAGTAATTCAGTGATAGTAAACCATAATGTGAATGTGTCAGCTAATCTTGGAAAGTGTTTTGCTTCATTCTTCAGTTAACTCTTATGGATTGGAAACACGCCAGAAGCATCTTATTAGCATATATTCATTCTTTAAGGTTCCTCTTATAACATATGTTCATTTGGGCTTTTTGTCCATTAACATCTCACAGCGCTTATGATGGATCTGGAGTATGTGATTATGATAGCGTGTGCATTTGTGGAATATACAATAGAGCTTGCTATCTTCCCGGCATTGAAAAATCAGTGGCTCAGCAAAGCTGGCTTGGTAATGGTCCTAGTCGGGGAGGCTATAAGAAAAATCAGTATATTGACTGCAGGCCGTGCCTTCACGCACACCATCAGAACTCATCATGAAGATCATCACAAGTTGATAACTCATGGAATTTATAAGTACAAACTTACACAGAGAATCATCAGTGTCTTTGGGTTTGTTTCCATTAGCTAACATTGTTTTTCATACAAATGAACAGGTTCATGCGACATCCCGGCTATTGTGGTTATTTCATCACGGCTGCCGGGACTCAGGTTTTGCTCTGCAATCCCATATGCATAGTTCCTATTGTAGTTGGCACTTGGCAATTCTTTAGTTCTCGTATTCAGTATCCGTTATCAGTAATTCTTCGTTGAATTTATACAATGTGAGAAATGGCAATCCTTAATGCTGTTTATAGATATGAGGAATTGTTTTTGAGACAGTTCTTTGGGCCTCGATATGAAGAGTATTGTAATAGAGTTCCTTCTGGTCTTCCTTTTGTAAAGTGAAATCCTGCAAAAGCTGAAGATTTTCAACTTCCTTCGGTCCGTGATACATCAAGTGAAATTGCTTAATTTGAGCTCAATTTCAAAATTGGAGCTCTTGTTTAGCTCGATTTTTTAGCCTTTATTGATTGATATTAATGTTTGATTATGTTATTCAGCTTGTCTGTGTATATTGGGTGATGAATACGTCTGTATGTTATGCGTGGAGCTGCGGCTGTTGAGTGTGAAAGGAAGGTTTGTACTGTCTGCTGTTCCTTCTAGTTATTATAGTGGCCAATTGGATTCTCAACATGCTCTTTCAAGTTGGAAGATTCCTTGTGATGCATTTTCAGAAGGTAAATATTCTAACACAAGCATGTCTTAGTATAAACAAGTAGCACATGTGATTCAGGCCATATATAACATGCTATATTTAGACTTGCAATTGTTACCTCTTGCCAAGCTTGTGTCAAGTTATTGTTCTATGGATCTTCAGGCATTCTTTTATTGATTTGCTGTAATGGTTTTGCTAGTGTTATGCATGAGAGCTCGACGATCCACTCACTGTATACTACATTAACAAAAACGCATATGTATATAGTTTTCCGGCTTGTTCGGCCGCATGTACAAGAACAAGAGCTTCTAGTAAAAGTTTTAGTTTGGAGATTTCAGAAACACCAAACAAACACTTGGATCTTTTTCGCTTATGCTTTTTCTGTGATCTCTATCTGCAGGCATGCTCTCCCGTTCAAGATCTGGTCATCATCTTTTTCCTGCTTTTTTTTTTTTACATTATGTTGAACTGAAATCTGTTTTGTTTATTTCTTTTGGTGCAAATTGTATGTGATCCATGGAATTGGGCTTGAAGCACTTTTTGAATGTAAATTATGCAGTAAGGATTTTATGGCTATATATATATATATTATGACTTATGAGATTGATTGTCATGGGTTTTTTCAAGTGTTAAAAAAAATTATGAGATGAAATTGTTATGGGTTTTGTAACCTCAAACTTAAACTGCCAAGTGTGTATGCAGAAATTAGTAGGAATAGAGCATTCATAATTAATCTCCTTTTTCCAAGTAAAACTTTCCATTGAATGATTCTTATTAGTTAAATTAATATCTGGATTAATAAATTTACAAAATTATCAATCCTTTCCATTTAAACTAATCAAACTTAAGTTGATTGACCATTCTGAAGCATGGCTTCTAACCTAGGAAGGTGTCAAGTAGAGGTTGACTTTCTCAGTTAATTAGTCAACTCACGGTTGACTTCTACTTGTAAGATTCCCAGGCTTTTGGAGGTCCTATTCCTATGTCTCAAAATTAAATAATAATAATAATAATAATAATAATAAAAATTAAAATTAAAATTAAAATAACTTCATCGTCATCACCACATTCAACCACTGTGTATCAACCCCTACACACCCAAATTTATGACCTAAAATAATTAGAAAAATATATAATGAAATACAAATCTTAAAAAAATTTTTAAAAAGAAAAGCTCAGAGAGAGAGAGAGAGAGAGAGAGAGAGAGAGAGGGAACAGCGAGCTCGAGCTCTGACCCTTCGATCGGCTGCAATTCGGCGAGATTGATAGAGAAATTGGGAGGAGGCGAAGAGAAGACGAGCTCACAGTCAGATACAGCGTTGCGAGAGGATTTGAACGAGGTCCTTCTCGGTCGGCGAGGCGGTGAATATCTCCCTGGTTGCTTCGAGAACTCCAAAAGGTCAGCTTGGGTTTCGTGTTTTCTGTTCTGCTGTTCTAATTCTGGGTTTTTTTATCGAATAATTATTGGTTTTGTTTTGGATTTTCGAATCGAATCCGAGCTGGGTCCCGTCGCGATCCGGAGGAATGAAGTGGATTCCTCGATCGTAGAGCTCCGGGCGTGTGCCCTTGGGCTTCTCCCGGGGAATTTTTGGTGGAAACGATGATTATCTAGAGCGCGGAGCTACCCAATTTGGTTTCCTTTGATTGGGTTGCCTTTTGTCGCTTGGGGTGTTGATCAGTTAGGATTAGAATTTCAATTTTTATAACTAGGTTTTTGGCGGATTTTGGTTTTGAATCTTATTTGCTGATTGGAGTTTTTCGGTTTTTGTCCCATTCTTAGGGTTTTATGCAAAAGAGGATGAGATTTTTATCGGCATTGCTCTCTCGGAGCGAATTAGGTATAGTTCTATGGATGAAAAGGAGCGAATTTTGATCCTTGATGACCTTAGAAGTGGCAAAGTGAAGAAGGGGATTGCCGTCTACTTGTTTGTGATTGATCTGGTGACCCTTGATGGATACTGTTTACTGAGAGATGCCGCCACCTCCGCTGCCACTTCCACCGCAGCAATCACGGATCAATCTCAGTGATTTGAAATCGCAAATTGTGAAAAAGCTGGGCCCAGAGCGAAGTCAGCATTACTTTCAACACCTCAACCGATTGCTGTCTCAGAAGCTCAGCAAATCTGAATTCAACAAGCTTTGTCTTTCAATTCTTGGACGAGAGAATGTTGCCTTGCACAACCAGCTCATTAGGTCGATCCTCAGGAATGCATATTTTTCGAAAGTTGCTCCTCCGGTTGCTCATAACAGGAACATTGGGAAGGCTGTTAGTGATGCTGGATCGAATTTGTCTCCTGCTCCGATGCCGCCAGTTTGGTCAAATGGGGACATCTTATCTCCATCTCCACGCAAATCAAGGTCTGGTATTCGGAGGATCAAAGATCGGCCGACTTCTCTTGGGCCCAACACCAAGGTGGATGCTTCCACACACCAATCTTTTGTAACATCTGATGAGTTTGTTGTAAGGGACAATGGTGAATTGAGCCCTTATGGTTTTAAGAGATCAGTGCAGCAGCAGCATCATCAAGCTTGGAATTTAGAGCAGCCAGTAAAGAAACAGCGGACAGAGAAGCCTTTACCAAATGACCAGCTGTCTGTGCATGGTGATCTGGTTGAATCAGCGGCAGTTGGAGATCAGGAAGAATTGGAATTAAGAAATGTTATGAAATCCTTGAAAGGCACCCTCCAGGCTCCACTTGGAATTCCTTTTTGTCCTGCTAGTGTTGGTGGGGCACGAAGATCTTTGCCATCGAATATCAATGTTGATACTGTTAGTGCTATTTCCAACTACGATACTGGAGAATTATGTAAAAGTGAGGATTTGAGAACACGAATGGAGAAAATAGCACAAGTCCAAGGATTGGGAGGAGTGACTCTTGAATGTGCTAATTTATTGAATAATGGTTTGGATGCTTATTTGAAGCAAATGATTAAGTCATCTCTTAAGCTTGCAAGAGCTAGAATGAGACATGAACTATTAATGCAACCTCTGTACAAACAGCAACCTCTTGGACGGCCAATCAATGGTGTCTGGCCAGGAAACTACATGCATGGACAAAGTAGTGGTGGGCCTTTGGAGGGAACAAACAAGGGGAAAAACCATTGTCCTATATCTCTGCAGGATTTTAAAGTGGCAATGCAACTAAATCCACACCAACTTGGGGAAGACTGGCCATTGTTACTTGAGAAAATATGTCTCCATTCATTTGAGGAATAAAACAAACCCACATAAAGTTTCTTTTTCTGTCAAAATTATGCATCAGTTTGTCTCTGGTGTCCTATGGCCAATCCAATAAGGCCAGTGTGGACAGAATCAGACTCCTTGCCACTGCTCAAATTGTCGATTGGTAGAATTTCATCTGGTCCAAGCAGAAGAAATCCTGCTGAGTGTCATTAAAACAATACATGACTTCTTTTCTTGTATCTTTCTCTCCTGAGAGATCGTCAGAAATCCTTATGTTCTGTCCACGTGTTGTACATGAGCATCATTACAGAGCCTCGCTACTAGAATTGGACAAGTTGAGCCTTTGTGTAATTTACAGTGAATTCGAACAGAATTTGAAGACAGTTTTGCGGGAATACAATCACTTAATTTGGATACGCATACAGCCATGTTCTGTAAGTTTCATGGGGTGATAGCATTTCATGAATCAATTTTAGATGAATTAGTTGTCTCCCTATTAACTGAAGAATGACCTTACATATGGGTAGATGCTTCATTTTCTTCTTCTGTGTTCATCTGGTAGACTTGATTTTTTTTAATTTTTGCCTGTACTTCATTAGATTTCAAGGAAATTTTCAAATTTAGTATTCTTTATGAATTTCATTTTGGCTAACAACTTCTTGAAAGTTGGTGAGGTTATTTGACAAACATTTTGGACATCTTGTCTCATAGATTTGGGAGGTGACTTATTTGTCATCTGAGTATCAGGTAAATAATTTATTTCTTTATTCAACATTGATGCATCATAGCCTTGTAAAATCCTAGCAGGACCTAAGCATTTTTACCAGAATATCATATGTTTAGCAAAAGCAGGTTGTTGGTGAGATGGAAGTTTCCTTCTACATCCTTTAGTTCCTTCACTATCACGGCAAAAGAAATCTAATGTGTTAATTGTGTGTGTTGCGTGCGTTGTGTGTGTGTGTGTATAAATATATCTGTATGTCTTCTCAATGAGTTCATAGGACACAAAACATATTCTCTTTCATTACCTGTTTTTCATAATTTGTCTGTCATGTTTAGCAAACAAAGAAAGATTAGTTGCAGGACAAATGAACCTCCAGCCACTAACTATGTCTGCTATTACAGAACCAGCCTGCTAGTGGGAATGAGGAATTGATTTTAATTTCCTTCGAAGGATAAGCTTCTAAAGCCCATGAGGTCAACTCAACTGTTAAACAGAACTTATGTTTCAAATTATCTATGAATGCCATAGATAGATGTGCTATCATCTTTCTCTTTTTGAAGTTGGAGAATGAATGCACTTCAATAACAGCCATGCTTATGTATGACTATTGACTGTGCATCTAGGTTTGTACAAATGGGAAGAAGAGAAGCTCCTTCAGGATCATCAAATTGTCTTCCCCCACATGCGCTGAAGTTGATTTTGAACCACTGGGGTGATGGTCATATATAATTTAATTCAAAGTGTCATGTTTGACATATGCTGCACATGTATATTGGCCTAAATCACACATCTTATTGTAGACCTTGGTAGAAAAAAAATCTTTCAACTTGGTTGTGATTGATTCTATTTTGCTAATTCTTTTCTTCTTCTTTTTTTTTTCATGTAAAATATGCTGTCCCAATTTTATATTTCTATATATATTTCTAGCCATTTGTGATAAGCGTGTAGGTAAACATGTATATGGAGCCATGACAGTAAGCAATTGAGGTAATAGAGCTGTGTACAGATGTTAGTCTACATTGGATATTTTCTTCTCTTTAGTATACTTGTTCTTGAAACTTTTCATTGGTCTCCTATCAAATATGGTTTACTTAATGTAGCATGTTAAAAATGTAGATATTCTGCTAGACAATCATCTTAGTTTGGCGAAAACGGGTACCAGACAGGGTTTTAAGGAAAGTGCATTTGATCATTTGTCTTCATGAACTCATTATTAATTTGTCTGATTTAAAATGGTAGAAGGATACTTTTCCCTACTTTATTCATTCTGTATAAGCTTCCATTGAAATTATTAGACTTACAAGGATCCATGTCTGCAGGGTTAAAGGGTAAATTATGGCAAAAATGGTTATAGTATTTACCATGCTAAATCAGATAAAGAAGTTGCAATTCCTGAATCATTTCTAGTTTTTCACAAATGTAAGGTTGTTTTCAGCACCAAACAACGCATCTTTAATGCTTGTATTTTCTGGTTATCTTTTAAGAACTTGGAGCTAGCAAGTCATTCATTAAAATAGTTTATGGTGTGTTCCTTTTCCAGGTAAATGGGCGGAAAAGCATATGCCAGGAAACATTATTAGTTTTTGACAGATACAGCATGGATTATCTATTCAACTAACCATAGAGAACCACATAATATGATGACCGGATATTAGGTAACCATATCCTGTCAAAACTTGCCTTTTGTAGTATAGACTAATTACAGTGCAAATATTGAAGCTCTTTACATTTTATTGCACGTGCTTGTCATGTTCCTTCAAATTATATCTGAGTCTATACTTGTTTTATCTTTCTGTTTTGACTGTGCAAATGTTACCTGACTTCTTTCATTGAATGACAGTGAAAATACTTAGATGTGTAGACTCTTTCCCATAAAAGTGTGTAGGACTGCATTTAGAGGAAGAAGAAACTGTCATCTGCAGGGTCAGTGTACTCTCCTGAGTATTAGTTTGAGCACTTACCTTTAACTCTGTTACTCTCCTATTTACTATTGGTTACTAATTATACTGTATTCTGTTAATCATTTTAACAAATGGAAAATAAAAATTATTACCTTTCTCTGCTGTTATATATTTTATCAGATCTCTTACAAAATTTCTTCCTATGTGAATTTATTCAGTTGATCACATCCAATGGAAGTGAATATCACTTCTTTGTTTAGTTGTTGCGCACTCTCTATTGATTAAGCGTGAAAGGAACAACTGCTTAATTATTCTTGATCATGCTTACCTTTAAGCAAATGACTAGATAGGTTTAGCAGATGTAGCTCACTGACATGGTGAATATATTATTGATAACTTGTTTTTGTTGTTCAATTACTTTAAGAGAAGCTGCGAACAAGTGCCAGATTTTTCTGTAAACCATTATTAATTAGTTCATCGTTTCTTAGAACTCAAGACTGAGAAATGATGCATGTTATGATTGTAACTCAAAAACTAGGCACATTATTTTTGCTTTCATCCAATATCAACTCCATGGATTGCATCATAGATTCATAAGTTCATAACCCCAGTTTATAATAGATGTAGTTTTAAATTGGTGGAAAAATTACTCCAGAAATGAGTTGTTTGTTGTGTCATCAGCAGGATCTCTTTTTGAAGATTTTAGCGAGTGTAAATCTGCAAATGTTGATTTATGGAAGTGGTCTATTGGTAGTCGGGTCCTCATTAGAACATTTTATAAATGGTGAAAGTTAGAATCACGGATGAAAACACATTTCTGGGAGTGTGAGTAGTGGTTATGTGTGAGTGGTTTCAGTGCCCATGTGTGCGTGAATTTTGCCCCCACTTGCTCCGCCAAAGCTTGTGTATGCCCCGTCTTTTTTAGCTGTCTAGTTGCACATCTTGGCCAAAAAAAAAATCGGCAAAGGTTGATTTCTCCATGATCATGAAGACAATGTGAAAATTTTAGTTCCGCGTGAATGGCAGAGGATAAAAGTATCTGAATTAATGTCTTAAATGGAGCCGAGTTCTGTTTCTCATAGACATTCTGAGTTTGATTTTGATTTTGAGTTTGTGAAGTTCATTGTTGCTGTTGTTAACAATTGTGAACTCACCCAAAGCAATTGTTTGGAGTCTGTTCACACCTTTTCAAGTCATGAGTGCTTCAACTTCTTTGATTTTACAAACAAATCATGAAGAACTAGTCCTGTAATTTGTCTTGTAAGGCTATCGTTAGGCGTTAGCATAATAAAGAGCAGTGTATTGTTTTTTTCCTGGGTTTCACATATAAGCCCTTGAAATATGTAAAATTCACAAACACCCCATATGCTTAACATGAAAAAAATTAAAGGGGGCATAGCACACAATTAAAAAGAACTGAAATTTTATAAGTGAACAGTTTCATCAAAGAGAAACAATCTTATAAACGGTGGACTTTTTCCCACAATGAGAAAACAGAAAAAAGGAGGGCAGGAGATCAATATGATCTGAATTTATTGAACAAGAGGAACAAGAAAGTTTATGTACAGAGTTGTTGTATGTGTTTGAAGAAATGCTTTTAAGTGGGTCTGTTGATTGGGGACTTAGAAGAAGCAACTGCAGAAGACTTGCAAATTGGGCACCAATTCTTCAATCTAAGCCATTGTTGAATGCAAGCTACATGATACCTATGCTCACAAGCCAAGCTTCCAATTTCCTCCCCTAATACATAATCTTCCTGAAACCAAATTGACCACAAATATTACATAAATTGAAACATATTTAAGAAACAGGAATTAAAAACATTCTTCCGAAGGAAACCTGGCAAATGCTGCATTTGATATCGTCACCGCAAGCGGTGACTGTCGATGCGAGAGTGGGCCGGATGTATATGCTTCTCTTCAGGCATTTTGATAACGCCTCTTCCGAGAGAGCAGTGCTCACAGTTCCGATTTTCTCTTCCAAGGCTAACAATTCCTGCTCAAGTAAAACTTTAAGCGACAGAAACAAAAAGGGCATATGCTGCTCTGATAAGAACAAACCTCATATGACATATTGTCGATATCCATTCTCATGTCCCTGTGCTGGTCCTGGAAACTCAAACCTCCCAAATACAAGTTCATTTCCAACATCATTAGTTGCTGCAAAGAAAATTAGCATTTTGTCAGTAAATAATGCAGATGCAGAAGTTCTAACAAGAAAAAAAAGATAGTTTGCCTCAAAAGTCAAGTCCTCAATGTGTTCAATTCTCTCCAGCGCCAACAAGACCTGCATGTGTAAAACCATAGCTATTAGAGCAGGGCTGTATGTTTATTTATCTGAATGGTTCATACAGTCAATACCTCAGCCGTCGTTTCCATGTTGAAGTGATGTCCACCCCTATTGTCAGAATGACTAGCAAGTAATCTGTTGCGAATTGAACGACTACTAGAACCTTGGCTGCTGAATGAATCATGCGAAAGAGAAGGCGGCGATTCCAACAGGAAAGATCTTGATGGACTCTCAGGAACATCTTGAATGTAAACACGAGGTTGAGGTATAACTAGAGGGTCCAGATGAGGAGTGCTGTTATCTCCGCGCTCAGAAAGTCTCATTCTAGTGTCTCTAACAGGACCTCGTTGGGTTCTCACAGACAATCCTCTACTAAACGGCTTGTTACTGTTTCTCAAGCCTTCTTGAGCTATTAGATTCTCCGGAGTAGAGACACTAGGGCCAGAAAGTTTGCTATGTTGAGAGCCTAACCGTCTTTCACTTGAAGACCCAATAATACCTTTACCTCTTCCAGAAGAACTCTCTCCTTCTGAGGGTCTCTTTCTAACTGATTCTACCGCTCTACCCTGACCGCCATTGGAGGAAGACCAACCACTTGGGAGAACATCTGATATTGAGGTACAGCCTAAATTTTTTAGGCCGTATCTCTGTGATCCAGTACCAGGAATTTGTGAAACAAGTTTAGAAGTTCCACTCCTTGATACGACAGAACTCTTTGCCGAGCTTGAAGAAGTATCCTGACTGATATTTCCTGGCTTTTGTCTACATGATCTCGATGTTGACATAGTGTTGCCATTAGCCACCCTCCTAATTACACTGGTGGAACATCCTCGAGTAGAATCAAGGCTATCAGCACCACGTAACAATGATTGAAAGTTACCAGTCATGGAAGTGGCCGTTCCATTTTCTGTCTCGTCTTGAGTCTGTTCCTGTGCATCTACGGAATCTAAATCTTGAATATCTTGTCTACTGCTACTACTGCTAGCACTACTACTATCAGTGACGGATGTACCCTTGGATAACAACCGACTCTTTTGCTCACGGTGAGACTTATTAAGGACAATAGAAGTAGGGAACGATGCTGAAGAACTTCCTGCAAGTGCTTTGCCGCAAGTAGAGCGAAAAGTTGCCTTCAAACATTTAGGTTTCTCAAGGTCATCCATGTTGGCCAGGGCTTTGCTGCAAGCAGAGCGAAAAGAGGATCTTGAACAAGTTGATTTGTTTGCGTTGCTCAAGTGGCCACCCTTCATGTAGTTAAGGTTCGTGCTGCATCCAATCCGATTACAATGTTGGACGCTTTTATCTTCGTGCTTCAGATCTCTACCAACAAGGTTGGACCCTTTTCTAGAGGAACCAATGTTTCCAGCGGTTCTACGTAAATATACATCCATGATAATCAACACGTTGAAGCCGACAAACAAATTTGCTGTGATTTATGCCACAACAAAAAAAAAAAGCAATAAAAAATGTTACATTGTTTCTTGGACCACAAATAAAAACTTACAATTGAAATTGAATATAAACATAAAACATCAGTCCGGAAAGATAAGAAAATGTCACTATGCAACATCATTGTAAATTCGCAATTACAACCCCAAAGAGCAGCAACCATAAAGGAATCTATGGAATCAGGAATGACAAGTTTCAAAGTCAATTTTTTATCAACTCTGTGCCGGGGCGAGAGGTACGGCACAGATGGAAGGAATGCTATACAACATTTTTGATTAACTTGAATAGATTTTAAACGATTCTTCTTCGAAATCTGTGTACTTCTACACCCAAAAAAAACAAAAAAACAAAAAAAGAAAAAAGTAAAAAGTTTGCTGCCACTGAGCATCGCCTTCTTTAGCGGGATGACACTCTACATTGAACTGTTAAGCATACATGGAAAAAAAATAAGAAAAAAAAATCTTCCACAATAATGAACACTCAGCTCTTATAAACCATGTCTACTCTACATGTAAAAATTAATCCTAGATTGCTAGCTATGAGAAAAAAAATTAACATATTGTCTTGCCCACAGGAAAATCTTAACAAAAATATCAACTCAAATATTTCTAGCAATCTTAAGATTATCCCCCTTCTCAAGACTTGCTGGGCCAAGTAAATTTCTTGAGATGTTATTCAATATAATAACTAAGGTTATAACTACACAACATCTTCAGAATTGAAGGCATTCAAAGAAGTCATCATAAACAACTAATGTTCTCTCTACTTATGAAAACTAATCAGCGAGTTTCAGGACTCCATAGGAACAATCCAAATAAGGAACATGCTTAAGAACTGATGAGGAGACTGACAACAGAGAAGAAGATAACAAACAAATTAGTCTCTTTAGCAAGCATTGCATAAATAAAATTTAGCTCAAACAAGGCAAAAGTAAACTAAGAACAAATAAGAACTCAGCATTACAAGCATCTAAAAGGCAAACACCAATATTTGTTTTGATTTCCCTTCATCATGGATTATGCAAGCATGAGAAGAACTGGGAAAAATCAACAGGGGAAAAAAAACAAGTCAAACTCCAGGAAAGACCTTATTATATCATTAAACAAAAACTATAGTATTTTTCCAGAGAAAGGCAATCAAAGACCAAAGTTAAGAAATGACCAGAAGATTAAGGGGAAAAAAAAACTGCTTTTAGTTAGAAGGCCTTTGACTGATTCTCATTCCCTTTGGAATAACACTCATCATATCATCAAAGAATAAAAATGAAAAAGAAAAAAACAGAATTTATCCAGAAAAAAACAGAGAAATCTAGACAGCATATATAAAGCAAGAAAATAAACTAAAAAACAGAAAATCAAATATTAACATCCATAAAACAATGAAATAGTTTTTGTTCTTCCCCTTCTTTTTTTAATTTTATCTGACTTGTGAAATTCTCACATAAAAATTTCCAGAAACAAACGATCAAATTTCATCTAAATATAACAACTTTCAGATAAACGGAATAAACAAAAACAGATCAAAATTTATTGAAAGATAAAATTATAACATCCCTCCTTTCGCATCTCACCAATTCATTAACTTTGTGATATTATGCTCCCCTTTAAAATCCAAAAACATCAAGAGAAAAAGATCGTTTAAAAGATCAAAAATATAAAATTTGGAAATTTAGAAATGGGTCCCAACAAATGGAAATTAATTGTAACTGGGAAAAACACAACCAAAGATCAAAACCATGAAAGACGGAGGAAAAAAAATCCCTCTTTTCTCCAAACTTTTATAATTCCTTTCAAAATAATAAAACAAACATCCGCCAAACAATCGCAACTTTGATGAGAAAACATCAAACCAAACATAACAAAAATTAAAAAAGCTTAAAAATAAAAAATAACAGATAAAAAACAAAACCCAGCTTTCTCTCTCCTCCAACATACCTTCAATCCCAAAAACAATAAAAAGCTTCCTCAAAACAAACATCAACGATTCAACATCCAACAAAACAAAAACACCACACAAAGCTCACAAATTTCCAGTCCAAAAACTAACCTTAATCCCATCAAAACCATTCCAAACAAACCACATCCATTGATTTCTCCCTCCAAATTCAAAACCAGGACCTAAAAATCCCGAATTTCAACCAAAAACACACCCAAAAACATCAAAACCTTCCGCAAAAATCCCTCTTTTCCTTCTCCTACCTCCAATCCGTGCGTGTTCGGCACGCCAGAGAAGCTCCTCGGGAAGCGACGATCGATCAACTCCAAACTGAAACGTGCCAAAACGATCGATGGGATTTA
Source organism: Dioscorea cayenensis subsp. rotundata (assembly GCF_009730915.1). NCBI lineage: Eukaryota > Viridiplantae > Streptophyta > Magnoliopsida > Dioscoreales > Dioscoreaceae > Dioscorea > Dioscorea cayenensis. The sequence goes on from NC_052478.1 coordinate 5,003,127, forward strand.
ATAGCCCCCATGCCCTGGACCCAACTACCCACCCTAGATCGATTCCTAGCCGTTAGATCCTCTTTGAGATTCGTGCCCTGATAAGATGGCGCCGGGTGTGGTGGTTAGCCCACGCTTTCGTGGATCGCACACTGACCGGCCACCTCCATTTCTTTCCTATTTTTTTCCTTTTAATTTCATCCAAAAATAAATAAATAAATTGTAAAAAAAAAAAATTAAATATAAATATATAAAAATAAATATTAATGGCCTCTTGTTTTTCATGGATTCAATTCATGTACTATTTTTAGAAAGACTTCTATTTCTTTCTTTTTCTTGGATTTTAATTGGAATCTATGTTTAGTTTTTTGCATGTTAAATTTCTATTTTTGTGAGTGTTTCTTCATAAATCTTCATTTTCTTTTACCATATTTAAATTGTGAATTTCTTTTCATAGATCCTCTCCAAAAAATAAAAATGAATATTCTATAAAAAAAAATATTATATATCTTTTTATGTTACCATTTGAGTTAATACTAAAAATTTTAATTATGAACTAAGTTTAAATGATGTAGAAGTTTGATGAGTTATAGAAATTATGAGCAAACTAAAGAACCTTTGAAGGCTTTAAAAAATAAAAATAAAAATAAATAATCATGGTCATCATTCATGGCAAGAAACTTTGCTAAAAGCTCTACTTGGTTCACATGCAATATGTTTATTTTTAGTTGAAGTAATCAACATGCAAGTACATTGTATTATATCATTCAAGAGACAAGATGGGCAAACATTAGGTTTATTTTTGAGTTTATTTACATTTTTAAGAGAAATATTTTATTATTAAGCTCCAATCAAATATTAATTTTAATTGATGATGATTGATAAAACATAATAAAAGTGAAGGCACATGTAATCATAAAATATTTGCCGGTGATTTATAAATAAAAAATTTTTATAAAGATTTTATATAAAAATAGTTGTGACCCTACTTCATTTAAATGGATGATTAAATAAACAATTAATTAATTAACAAAGTTGAATGACTTGATAATCTACTCTTAAGCTAAAGTATATAGCACTAACCTTTGCCTTTGTCCAAATCCAAAAGCCTCTTCTCTTGAGCATCTTCTTGTTATTCTATTCATACAATAATAAAAGTTTCATTAAATTAAAAAATAAAGAAAAACATATTAAAGTAAGGACATTTTCTCTTTTAATGCGGTTTAGAATATATCACTGAACATTTACATTGCCACATGAAAAAAAAAGGGTTGAGATTAAGGAGAAGGCATCTCTTTCTATTGTTTTTAATCTTATTTTATTTTATTTTTATCAACATGGACTAAGCACTCCCACACACACACACACACACACACATCCTAAATTTTTGGAGGATTGAAGTTCAAGGGATATAAAAAACTTTTTCAAAAAAAAAAAAATTCATTTTCTCTTTTTCTATGAATGTCTTCTGATTTCAACCATTTGACTATGTAGGGAGTTATATATATATATATATATATTCTCTTTTTCTATAGAATTATAGGCTTATGCTATCTGTTATTTGACCTATTAGTACTTGGTTCAAAACTTACACAAAGTGAGGCCAAAATATTGTTGAGTTTATTAGTGTGTACTACATTTATATTTGTCCCTAACTTAAATCTTAAATGATGTTTAAAAAAATAAAAAAAATTATAGTTTTATAAATTTCAACCTTTGCTATATATATATATATATATATATATATATATATCCTCTTTTTTCGATAGAATTATGGGCTTATAAATTTCAACCTTTGCCATATATGCATGTGTGTGTGTACACATTCAAAGAAGTTGACAAAATTTGTTAAAAGCTAGAGTTTACTCAAAGTTTGAGAAGTGGAAGTGAAGTCACAATTAAAGTGCTTGTTTGATAGAACTTAGTTGTGCTTAAAATGATTTTTTTAATACATAATAATCACTTTCCACATCTGGATTAGTTCTATGTCAAAATAGTATAAACTATAAAGTAAAATTTAAATTTAAATAAAGTAATATTATTCATAAAAAAATAACTAAGTTATATGCAAAACCACCCATTTACAAGGTAGTTGGTTACTTTATTTCCTTCTCTACTTAAAAAATTAAGGGATCAAATTATTCTTACTTATAACCTGACCACATCTCTCTTTATATATATATATATATATATATATATATATATCGGCTGAAATTGATATAAACAGTAAAAATTAAAGTCGTTTAAATAAGTGATTTTGAATTTAAATTTTTATTTATGCAAAAAAAAAGAGCTTTTAATATAGGTCTATTTCTTTATAGAGCTTACAGTATCTCATCCCATTAAATCGATAGATCAAAGATATAAAAAAAACTAATAATAATCCGTAAAGTTAATTTTTTTTTTTTTTATTGGACTAAGTTGTAGGTAAAATATATATAGTTTCATTATCTTGAGAGGATTTTAAATCTCTGTCATTAAGTCATAGCCTTGAATTACCCATGATTATTTCTCCCCTTGTCTCTTATTTTTTGGGGGGAAAAAAACTAAGGTCAAAGTTTAATCATATAAAGCAATATGTTAAAAGCCACAAGGAGAGGTAGGTAGTAAGTATACATCTCTAGTTTCCAATCAAAGACTAATTTTTGGTAGACCAAGATTGCAACCCTTATGAAGCAATTTTGTCTACTAATCACTTTCTTTATTTTATTTTCATTCATAATAATAAAAAAAACACTTAATGGATCATCATTAAATCAAGCTTCCAATCAACCTTTATATATATATCTATCTATATATATTTATATATATAGTGTTTCCATAAGAGTTCTTGCAATTAAATAAGAGAAGAGAATGTCTCATCTTGTGATTCTTGTCTTGTAACATGTTCTAAAGATGAGTGCAAGAAACTCTTCAAACTTTCCAACCAAGAAGGCAGGCCATCTTTGAATATTCAACTCTCCATTGTATGAAACTATTAATAAATATATATATATTAGTATTCACTATGTATAATTATTTATGTGTGGTGTCATTGCTCCCATATTAACATATTTAATAAAAAAAATGTTTAAATTAGTGTTAGACATCCAGGTGGCATCTTCTTGCCCATCACTTCCCTTCCATGGAAAATTTCCATTTTTTCCTTTTTGGATAATTGCATAAAAATGGATAAGCCACTTGTAGGGCATTGAAGATGTTTAAGCCCTACAAGTTGAAGGGATGTTTCCATTGGAAGTTAATTATTAATTATTTTTTTAATAAATGTGATTAATAAAGTGTCAAAGATGTGCGTAGGTTTTTTAATTATAAAACGGTACAAATAAAAGTTGATAAATTTTTAAGATTTATAAAAGTTTTTATTTGATTTTATGTTTGAGAATTTTCTTAGTTTTTTGTGATTAAAACAAAATCATTTTTATTCACTTTTGAGATAATTTAATTTAGTTTTATGATCATGATTATGTGCAATTTATTTTATTAATTTAGAATATGATTTTTTTTAAAAAAATATCTAATCAATTAACCTTCTAAGTGATAAGGTGTTGATGAATTATTTTAAGGCTTTAATTATATTGCACATTAAATAGTGACAATCATGATTGTGATTGATGATGATACAAACCTTATTTGAAAGGACCATTAATTTGCCATTAACTTTGTTAAGTAGAAATAAGTTTGTTATAAATCATAAATTTTAATGATGTTATTATATGCCCAACAATAAATTTGCAAGTATATGATCTTATTGGGCTATGGTGCTATAAATTATCCATAAGGGGGAAAAAATCTAATTAACAAGCAAAGTTATGATCTCCATTCATTCTCCTCTTTTAAACATGATAATAAACACACACACACACACACACACACACACACACACACACATATATATATATATATTAATTAGAGTAGATAAATTACATTTATTATTAAAAAAAAAACTTACAATTGATGAGATAATAAACTAATAATTATTTCTAGCGGTAATTTTAAAATAATATGATTAAATTAAATAATTATTAAAAAACACTCGTTTTTAATTCTTTACAACTTTAATATACATGACTTCAATGTAATTTATTTTTTTCATTTTTTTCCGCTTATAAAACTTTATTCTTTCCAATAAGAGATTGCAGAATATTTTATTATTAATCATAAAATAGTACTTTTTTTTTAACTCATGCTACAAATTAATTTGTGCAAAATCTGGTAATAATAAGAGCATGTATCGGCATGTGATGTTGATAATATCCAAAGAGGTGTTTAATAAAAAAATTACTTGTTAAGTTAAAAATTAAAGTAAAAATGAACTTATTCATTAAAAATCGAAGACACTTAAAAACGACTTTATATTAATAAAAGTTTCACTTATTTATGTGTGATTTTGTTTCGGAATAGTAATATTTAATGCAAACGCAATCATATTCTCAATCACATTCAATTTTTTTTAACAAAAACAAATTATAATAATCAAAACAAGAAATGTCTTAATGGAAATCATATAATCTAATATATTTTAAATATTAACTTACCAAATTTTAATAGAGTTTTTGTCACACCCACCCCTTCTACTGAGGTAAATGTGGCACCCATCAGTTAAAATTCCCTTTTAGCTGAAGCCCGACACCTGTTTTAAAACAAAAATCAGACCTACAAATCACAATTTACAACTTTTACACCAACTACGAGGTTCAAATACATAAATACCATGAATACTGATAAGCTCAAATTTATGGTGACAACCGCTACAAGATCACAACAACAATAAATAGAAAGAAAGATAAGAGGGGACCCACTGCAGTCCTGGACTCAACCATGACTAGCTCTATACTCGATCAGGCAATCTAGGGACATGCTCCTGCAGTCTGACAGACATTCGGGCTTGGTCAGTGGTGCTTAATAATTTCAAATACTTAAATACGATGATATATAAAGTATATAAATACCAACTTCTCAAATAATTTTTCCAACTTTTCCAAAATACCAGAATTCTAGCAAAATACATTTTTTAAAGAACTTTTGAAACATAAATTCAACATAGATCAACATCAATTTGATTTTCTCAGAAAACACAAATTTTGTGAGAGACCCCCCTCATCACAATTCAAAAAAATAACATAAATTTCAAATTCAAAATAAAGCAATACCCAACACTCACCCAAAGATAACATGGTCTAGAAAACTCTCTAAACCTTCGCTGCGGGCGGCTAGGTTCGAGCCGTCAAGGAACTCATGTCCTCATCGCTGACCCATCGGTTCACCCGGTCGATGACCCCTGGCCACTCCGATGAATATCCGATCGGGGCTCTCGCTCCCACCCGAACCGGCACTCAGTGAAATCAATACTCAGGTCCACCACGCCACCTCTAAAGGCGGCCCGTGGGGACCCACTATTGCGATGAGTCGGGCCTTAGCCCGACCGTCACCGTCCCAAACCATCAAGTAAATATAGCAATAATACCATCTCAGATAAATCATAACACGGGATCCTTTTTCCGGGACAAGTATTCACATCACTGAAATAAACATTATTTTTCCACAAAGCCAACGCCAAAAAGTATAACAATGCATAATACCAAGAAAAGCTCGGATCCACGATACCATTCCTATACCAGAATGAAAACCAATTCCACAAATATTGTCGGTAAAAAAACATTTTTAATACTGGGCACATGATTTCACAAATCATTCCAAATCAAAGCAGCATATATACCCATCCAAAAATAAATACATGAATTGAATAATTAAATCACGTATACATATATTTTCATTATTCACAAATACGTATAATTATACAAAACTGATGTATCAATACGGTTATCATGGCACATCGTAAGAAAATAAATATAAGTATATTTCGACCTTATACGAAATTAAACATGATAAAATGAAATACTTAAACATTTATTTCCAAAATACTAGCCATTAAACAATTATTTCAAAATAATAATAATAAATCAATTATTTAAAATAATAGCCACTACCAACTCACCTGGTGTCCTTGAGTTCCTTGCTAGGCCCGGAACTCCCTCCCAAGCCTGAACAACACCTAACAGAATAATATAATAAAAATAAATACCACATTTAAATAAAAAGAAAAACAAGGAACAATAGTAGACTCTCTATTGGCTCACTCACTCCAATCGGTTCAAACCTGACCTTGCATAATCAAACTGGTCTCCAATTGCACTTAAGCCAACTCAATTTGGGCTAGACCATTCTGAACCAACCTGAACCAACCTCAATTCCACTGAACCAAGCTCAAATTCACTGAACCAGGTTTAATTAAACCCACTAGCATTGAACCAACTTAATTCTTATACAAATTCTGTTGAACCAACTTGGTTCAACCGAACCCAAATCTCTTCCAATTGGTTCAGCCCAAACCTTTAGCCCAACATCTAAACCAAACCCAAATCAACTTCAACCAATTTAATTCAACCAAACCATTCAAGTCCAACCACACTCAACGTGATTTGATCAAACCCAGACCAGATCAATTCAATTAAACCCAACCACTTCAATTCTCATCCAAACCCAATTCCAATTCAATTAAATGAACTTGGTTAAACCAAATCAAATTCAACTCAATCAATTCAATTCAACTCAACCAAATCAATTTGGCTAAACCCAACCAATTCCAATCCAACCATCATCATTAACACCTTAATCATAATAATCATCAACTTAATTAACTAAACCAAACCCTAATCTCGATGCTACAGTAACACCGAAAATCTATCCTCCATTTCAAGCAATTTCAACTCAAATACAAGATTCTTCCAAATAACTTCAAGCATTCAATCATTACTAACAACAATCTCATCATTTTCATCACCAAACTTTCTCTTTTCAAAGCAAAACATGAAAATTCAAACCAAAATACACACAAACATTCATCCAAGTATATCAATAAATAAATTACCAAAATACTTACCAAGAATACTTCATCCATTCTCCTCTCAAAGTACTAAGTTTTATCTCCTCAAATTTCTCTCCAAACCTCTCACTCTTTTCTCTCTTCTCTGCATCAGTAGCACAAAAGATGAAGCAAGAGAAGATGAACCATCAAAAATCTAGAGTTTTTCTCCCACTTAAGTTTTTCAGACCGAAATTCACTTTTTAGTCCCTCAAAATATAATTTATTACAAACCATCACTGAAAAAAACTCACTAATGGTCCCCTCGAATTATGAAATAATATTCTCAAAAGGTCCTTTAAAATTATCCAATGGTCCCCTGATTATAACACAACATTTTCAAAAAGATCCCTCCATCTTACCTTTTCATCTCTTGGTTTTCGTAACCATTTTATATCAATCCTTTTTCTATTACTCTTTAACCCAAAATCTTTTAAAAACTTTTACATTTAAGTCCTTGTTTTTTCCACTTGGGTTTCTCACCAAAATTACTCTGTACAAAAATCTTACTGCAACTGTAGTATTACCCTAAATATATTTTTCCAGTAATTAGCCAAAGGTTCAGGGTATTACAGTTTTTTCATTCCAATGGCCTGACAGTTTCTTTGGTCTATCCCTCCTTCTAATTTGCTTCGAGGCTTTGAAGTGTGAAGGTGGATTATAGATTGCCTTTCAGATGGGAATGATACATGGCACTCCTCTAAAAGGCAATCTATTCCGGGTGAGCAAAATTCTCTTCACCTAAAAATTGCTCATCCTCCGCTATCTCATCAACTGGGTATTTTTCATCATTTCCCCGATCAATAGATTCCTCGTCAGAAAGGACTTCCAAGGGAGTTATCGGGGGAGATGGTTATTGAGAGTAGAATTTATTTGTTTTAATGTTTGGAACCAGGGTCCATCCCCATGAATAAATATCCATTTATAACCCTTAGGTATTGTAATTATTGACAGGAGTAATTTTAGATGAGTCGGTAAGATCTATTGTTCCAAAATATTTTCCTGGATAATCTAAGGTTGTTCCTTTCTATTGAGCTGAGTGATTGGGTCATAAGAGATACAGTTTTGATTAATCACCAGCTTAGAAGAATTAGGGTGATTAAATTGAATAACATTTGAATTTGATTGCAATGAAGCAAGTTGAATAGAATTGGAGGAGAGCTTATCCCGAGGATGGATCTCTTCTATTGAAGTTGATTGAGATATATCTTTTGATATCTCATCCGGAGGCAAAATGGACAAATCTGTCTTTCGATCTCTGATCAATGTATTTGATTGAGGATCTTTGAGATCAAAAGAATTGTCTCGGGATTGGGTTGAGGTTTTCTCACTGATTGAATTGTTGAGTGAATCAATCAGGGTCTGATCTCGAGGCGAATCAGACACCTGCATGAATCCAAGGTGTTTCTCTGCAAGCTTATCCCGAGGCAAAGCAACGGTCGCTGCTCAACCATCCTTCACGTTGGCACTGTGCATGAGCAGTGTGTCCCCTTCCGCATTTCTAGCTCTCAAGAGAGAAATAAGGAATCTAGGGGACCACTGTCGGCTGTTCGCAGGAGCTCCGACTCTCTTCAACCGAGAGAGTGACGTCTGAGCCCCTGAGAACTGTCGGAGAGCGAGCTTGAAGCGCCGGAAATATCAGAGGCTGACCGAGGCCAGAGTGGGGGTCGCAGGCCTTTGCAACCAATAATTTATGATTTATGATTTATTAATTTTATAAAAATAAATAATTAAATAAAGTGGAAATTGCCAAAAAAACCCTTTAAGTTTGTAAAATTGCCAAAAACACCCCGTTAGTTTTGCAATCCCCAAAAACCCCTCCTTTTAAAAGTCTATGTTTTTTTCAAACCCCCAAACCCCTAGAACGGATGCGAACGGAGTGAGTTTCAAATTTTTTTGGACGAAAATGCCCTCGCATGGGGAGTCGTGGTCCCAGCCCATCTCGGCGATTTGAGAGGAAGCTGGGGGGTTTTCCGTAGGGTAACCCCGAGAGACTAATTTATTGGAGCCGTTTAATTGCTTTTTCTCAACTCACGCCTTCGACTTTTCCATTCAAGTCGTCTCCGAGTTGTCTCTACCCGCTGAAGCCTCCGTAATTGCCATTTCATCGCCTTTTTCCCTTTCCACCCGGGTATCTCGAAGGAGAAGTCCCCATGCAACTAGTTGGCATTTCATCGCTTCTGCAATCTAAGGTATTAGTATGGTTTTACGTTAACTGCTCATTACAGAAAGATTTTTTTCGGTTTTGTTTTGTGCCTGCCTTTTTGTTGGAAGATATCAAGTCCGCAGGGGATTTCTCACTGGGGTTTTGTTAGTCTGAGGGAGATTTCTGGGTTAGGGTTTTGTTTTGTTTTTGCAGTTTTCAGTATGTATACACTATCGAAATAGTTTTTTTCGATTATATGATTTGTGTAATATTTATAATGTACATTTCCCGCTTCGCTTCGATATGGTTGCGCTTTTACAAATGAGGTTGACGTTTAAGAAATGAGATGTTCTGAGCTTTAACATTTGTTGTCTCTGCTTTAAAGTATTCCGCCTCTGCTTTAACAAAATGGGTCTCTGCTTTAACATTTTTATATCTACGTTAATAATCGAGAGTTTACCGCTTTAAAACCTTATATTAACGCTAAACTTTTGTCAATCATGCGGAGCTTGTGATTACGGCGGTCGAACCCTAGTTAATGGGCGTTGCTATTTGACACCCGTGCCATGGAGACCTTAGATGAATTGAAAAGTTAACACGACCCTCGACATCGGGAGATTATTCGAAGGACACCGCTTTGCGCGTCATTTCGAGCTGGAAGCCATATACCAAGAGAGGCCCTTCTTGATTCTCTTTTGCAAAGGTACGATGGTCGCACTAATAAATTCGGGATCGGGAAAGCTCGCGAGTTTCGCGACCTCAAGATGTGGCCCTCGTTCTTGGTCTCAGTGCGATGGCGACGCAGTGGTCTTCGAAGAAGAAAACCAGTCGCCGCTCAAGGTCGGTATCTCATCAAAGACCTCACGAGAGACACAGAGACTCCATCAAGAGCACTCAGCTGCAACTTGTTCGACGAGGGGAAGAAGATAATTTTTGTCAAACTCCCCGATGATGTACCTCATGGGGACGATCCTCTTCCCAAATACATCATGCTCGGTTCCGAATCTGGATCGCTGATTACGCTCGATGATCTATCGACCCATGGGGCGACACGCACGGCGCGAGGCGCGGCGCACAGAGTGGCTTATGGAGGATATTCCACAAGCGGCCGCCCGAGTGCAAGATAGATCTCTGACGGAAGAAGACCAACAGGGGTACATTAAGGGTCTGCTCGGTCGCGCTTAACGTCTGGTTTTACGTAGTCGACCGGAACGGGAAGAAAGTCCGTTTTCGCAAGATCCCAAGGATGTTGTGCTACGGTGAAAAGTACTTCACGGAAGCAAGCGACGGTAGAAAACGAGCTTGTCATCGCTCGATGGAAAAGAGGTAATAAATCGGATAATGTTTAACATAAGTCTTTAATGTTTAAACATTTTATTTAGCGCTTAACTTTAGTATTTACCGCTTAACTCTTATTCATACCGGTTTAAATATTTTGTTCTCCGTTTAATTATATTCTATAACGTTTAAATATATAGTTTTTATAGTTTAAAATGAATGATCTCGCTGAAATTGTTTCGGGTTTTACTATATGTTAGTTTCGAGCCTGGTTCCTACACGTCGAAGAAGAAATATTTGTCTGGGCGCCAACCGACGGATGGATGCCATTGCTCGAACCACTTGCTCAAGGCGAGATGAGAGGCGACTCTCATCTGCGCTGCTACCGGACGCCGCTCTCCTACTTCCACCCCACCACCTTGACGATTCCCGACGCCCCGAGAAGCCCTCCCTACCCCGTATAGACTGCAACAACCCCCTACCACGATCAACGCATGATCCCCCGACCATGGCTAGCTCCTCCGACCAGTAGTAGCACTCTAACGGTAACATCATGCTAAGATGTCACCGCGAACTCTTACGCAGCAGTGCCAGATATTGATGATCGAGTTTCTCAGCAGCCTGTCGTGATGGCGACTGGAAGGGACGTTCTCACAACCATCGCGCCATCCTCGAAGAAAACAAGCACCCGGACGAACGAGGCGTGACTTGAATTTCGATCGACGACGACATCATCGGGAAGAGTCATTCCAAAGCGGCCACATTCAAGAGACTTGCGAAAAAGAGAGAATAATATCGCCTCGCTCTCCACCGCTACCGACGTACTGAAACAATAGCAACACCATCGGCTACTGATGTCAAGCATCGAGTCTGCCGCTGATGACATGGCTATGACGGTGGAGGACATCGTGAGATGATGTGGCTGTGCCATGGCGGTGAGAAGGTCGCTGACTCTTCCGATGAGAATCGTCGGGCCGGTGGAACCCGCTACGACGAATCGCGGCATCGAGATGGACACAATCCCGAAGGTCAAGAACAAGTTAAGGGTGTGTCTCCCAATGATGTCGCTGTCATGGCCACGCGCTGAGAAGATCGCCGAATCCGCTGCCGTGGCGTCAGGCCGACAGAGATTGCAGCCCAAGCGACACAATCCCACCACAACAAGAACCACGTAAGGAAGTGTATCATGGTTGACGTTTGCCGCCGTGCGTCCCTCAGAGATCGAAGCGACACAATCCCCGACAACAAGAACAACAATGTAAGGATGTGACTGCAGACTGATGTTGTCGCCATCGCCCCGCATCGAAGGAAGATCGTCGATGAAGACCCCGACCGAGCAGCGAGAGAGATAGATCAAGGCCAATCAAAAACTGGACCGCATCTACGGAAAGCTTTTTATTCCGAAGAAGAAGAAACGTTGGCTCGAGTCGTCTTAATAAATACTGAGCGAGAGTTGATGAGGATCTTCCTCAACTGCTCTATGGACGGGTAAGTGTAACGTTTTTATGATATTGTTTAAAGAGTTTCTTATAGTGTTTAACTATTACCTAATAGTGTTTAATACAATTATGTTATCATTTAAGTTTTCGCCTTACCGTTTAATTATATATAATATCATGTAACAATTGATAATATCATTTAAATATTTACAATATGGTCTTCTAATATCTCATATCGCTTTAACCTCGCAGACCCGTCAGTGGAAGAATACGACTGCCTCAAGCGCACGCGACGAGGTTCATACACTGCTCGAGGGGAAGGAGACGGTCACCCGATGACGATGGATGGACGCTTTCAGTATGCATAATACAAAAGTCGCCGAGCAAAGAGCCATATCCTTACAAGAAGCGCGCCTCCATCATCGGATCACGCTTACTGCTTTAGCGCCAAAGCGGGACGACGCATGACGCATACATCATGGCTATGATCGATGCCGCGCAACCTCGCATGAAGTTCAAATTGTCATCCTCCCGATAATCACGAATAGCCCACTTCCATGTCAGCCGTCTCCGACAATGATAAACAAGAATACGAGGCATTATTCTTCGTGTCCGGGAATGACGATAAGGGACGCGTTGGACATGGTAAGTTCTTTTAATTATGTCCGATTAATATCCTGCTTGGTATTTTAAACCCAGTATTCTAATCTCGACTCTAGCATATCTCGACAGTGGAATCTATCTCGACCTTTTGAGCCGACATGGAGTTAGCGTAGCTCGGCGACGCAGAGTACCCGCTCTGCAGACGGCTACGTAAACCCCACGCCAAAAACAAGGAAGCGCCGATATACTGGCGTCACGCTCATGCGGTTTATCGAGCAATCAGCGAGAAGTTACGGCTCACTCGCAGACGAGCGCTCCTTACCTCGGACACGGTATGTTACCCGCGATACTTAAGGAGGAGGCGTCGGCCCATCTGATAAAGGGGTCGTCACACGTGGTTAAAACTTGTTAACAATATATCTCAGATATCCTGATCGCCAATTTTGTTTTCAAATGTAAATCCGGACAAATTCAATTCATTGTTTTCGTGTTCGAAGAACATGACTTGTATATCTTAATGTAAATTTTGTTTGTTTTTGAATTGTAAAGCGGGTTAAAATTCCATTCGGTTTTATTTCATTGTTTAATTTACGTTGTGATCGTGTGACATTTCACTTTCATTGTTTAAATATAGTATATACTCGTTTAAACATCGCTTTTAAATATTTCAAATTACGGTGTATCCGCTTTAAAAATAACACTTCTCTGCTTAAATGAATGCACTTATTGTTTAACTAAATATGGAAAGTCGCCCATCAATACACAATTCAATTCATTGTTTTTGTTTTGAAGAACATGACTTGTATATCTCAATGTAAATTTTGTTTGTTTTTCAATCGTAAAGGCGGGTTAAATTTCATTGCGTTTTCATTTCATTGTTTAATTTACGTTGTAGTTGTGTACATTTCCGCTTTCATTGTTTAAATATACCATATATCGCTTAAACATCGGTTGAAATATTTCAAATTACGATCAGTATCCGCTTTAAAATAACAATGTCTCCGTGTAAATACATTCAATTCGTTATAAATACACAATGTTTCCCATCATCGTCGGTTTATTAACAATGCCTAGTCAGCGACAGTTTCACTCGCAAGATCGACGATTGTGACCGGATCCTCGCGCTAGCGCAATGTAACTCACAGGACATCAAACGCTGTCGACTCGATCCTCTTTTTCGCCCAGCCGCCCAGTCGCTTCTAATCACAAACGGTCGCGAAAGCGAAGCTCACGATTTCCGTCCCGAAGGCCTCGCCATCGCGTCTGCATGGGAATATAGCTTCATTGTATGCCAGCTTTGTAATTGTCGTGACGCTGAAGTACCCGCTCATAAATCGATATGCGACATGCATGTCCCGATCGCATTATTGTCAGCTGCGCAAGCATGTTTCGAAGGGATACCATAAACTCTGCCACCTCTCGACACGAACAAGTTCCGATGAGCGAGATCCACTCGAGTTGCGCGATCGTCAATCACTGTAACGATCATCGACACAACGACCAACACGTAAGATTTCGACCGTCCCTCAACAATGATCTCTAACTTCGAACGTATGTTCGGGCATAAGTAGGTCTCCCATTCGTCGCTGCTCACGCCTACATAACATCGCGATCAACTTGAACCCGCAAATAAGGTTAAACAAAGACAGTTGATGGTTAAATAATTCGTCAACATGTTTTAAACATTATTGTAATTAAATAAACGAAATGATTAATATTTAAAGTCGAAAAGTGTAATTAAACAAAGATTGAGAATGTTTAAAGGGTAATACTAAATGTTAAGTGTAAATCAACATTCGCAGACCTTATGGAGTCGACCATTTCGTCACCCAGAAATGACGCAGCTTCCTTGATCCAAGCATTGAACGACTCCGCGACGTCTCGAATACATCTCACCCCAACGATCACCTCCGAACTGATAATTCGACCAATGTGCCATATCCGATTTATTAATCAACCAGATGATGAGCTTTCGGGTGATACTGGCCCTGCAGCTCATTCACTGTGATCATCGAAATCTTTAGCCGTGGATGCCCACTGCAATGCGGAAGCATATAGACCAAAGCACTCCTCCCTCAATGCCTTCCCAAGTCCGACATTGGCTTTCATAAAAATTGGCTCCAAATGTCGAAGACAAGATGCGCATGTGGCGAAGAAGGGAAGACTCTCGCAATTACGCCTCACAAGGCCCTCGACCTGTCCGACACGAAGGTAATTATCTCATGATAATCTCCACCCTCGTATAAGGCATCGCCCAACTTAGATATGAACCAAGTCCAATTGGCATCGGTCTCGTTGTCGACTATACCGAAGGCGACGTGGAAAAAACCATTGTTACCATCTTTCCCTGTGGCACCCAGTAGTGTACCCCGATATTTTCCAAGGAGGTGGGTACCATCGAGAAACAGCAGCGGCCTGCAAGCCCTCTTGAATCCCACAATACACGCCCGAAAGAAAAGAATGCACGTTTAAAACGATCACCGTCTCTCTCCACGATCGCAACGCTGCCGGGATTTGTCTCAGCCACCTTATCCACATACCAAAGCAAACAACATATACTGGAGATGTCATCGCCGTCGAGGACCACCCGGCATGCTCTTTTCCCAACCAAGCCTCGCTTGTATGGTATGTGGACACCATGTTCCCCGCAACATGTCCTTCTCGAATGTCGATGGCCTCTGCATAAGGGACGGGCCCTCGAGCTTCCGAATCACTCGCGCGCTAACCCATTTTTGGACGCTTCGGACGTGACGTCAACCTATGCCACCACCGCAAGTGTGTGACGGGTTGATTGTCTTGATTCCGAAAGTATTTTTTTGTTATACTCTTTTTGATGCATGAAGGCGCTAACGACAACCATCGGCAGCTGCATTCCACACCACCCGATGTTTTTCGCTCTTACGAATTTGAAGTCAAAAATTCCTTTTGATCGCATGATTTCAAGTACATCCCTCGAAAATGTTCGACACCGACAAAAACGCTGACCAATATCCAACGACAACACTCGTAACGATCTCGACGAGAAGTAAGACATCCCACACCGCCGTGGTCACCATGGGGATGAATGGGAGCACTCGCAGAATCAATTCCTCGCCAACACTTCATACCAAATGAAAAAGATCAATATGTTAAGCGGAGAATATAATGTTTAAGCTGATAATGACAATAGTTAAACGTTAAATTAAATACTTAAACAATTAACTAATAACGTAAAGGACTAGTACAATATGTTAACCAGATGACGGACATATTTAAACAATAATGACCCCTGCATAACCCGAAATAATTAAAGAAAAGGAACTTACAACGAGTAAAACCTCGCTTTTCATTAGGATTCGGCAATGGCACATTTTTCTCGCCCCGACGACAAGATCAACTACAAAGACATTCTGAAGATGGAGTGGACGTGACACATCCGACTGGAAGTCAACATCGCTTTTCTATTGGGCAAAACCGCTTTTATATCCATCTCGTGTGATGAACTTAACCTCGACAAGAGAAACTTCGAGACCCCATCGCTCACATATCTCACCTAACACCAATTCCCAAGAAGTCCGAGTCGTGAACATTAGCACTCTTCCCTCCCCGTCGAATCTAGCAATACCACAAAAACTCTCCATAATATATCGATCGAAAACCAAATCGTACAAAACCTAATGAAATGAAGAACAAAACTAAGACGACGTAAGAAGAAGTAGAAGATGTAAAGAACAAACAGCTAGCTGAATCGCAAAACAAAAAAAGTGCACAGTTGTATGCATAGAGGTTAGATTAGACGTGATGTGATTGGGCGGTATTTTTCCCTCCATCCCAAGGGCAAAAAGGGAAATATATGTCATTGTCGCGAGGAAGACATGTTGTCATTGTTCGAATGAAAGTTCTCAACTCAACATGAGTCTCTGTAGAACGCTAGCTTTTTATGTTTAAACTGATACATATAGTGTTTAAAATAACGGTTAACTCGTTTAACTAAAGTCTATATCATGTAAATAATATGTTATTGTTTAAATCGAACGCTTTTCAATCGACATCAGCGCTGCTAGATGGGTACCTCCCGGGTCACTGCTTTAAAACATATTTACGTATTTTCTTAAACACCGCTGTCATTGTTTAAAAGAGTAACTCGAGTATTGTTTAACTTTTTCTATTGTTTACAATGACGCTTTTTTTGTTTCCCACATTGTTTTTTACTAGGTCTCTGCTTTAAATTTCGAAGTTCACAACAAAATACGATTGTTTCGCTTTTTATTTATAAAAGATTTACAACATTTACAACATTTTACAAAGATTTTACAACATTTACAACATTTACAACGTCCGGCTCGGACTTTGGACACTCACGACTCGACCGTGATAACGAAACAAGTGTCTCAGACATTCGAACGCTCACGGCTGCATGACTAACAAGCGCATCAACTTGAACCCGCAAAACGTACAACATTAAAAAGGTTAAACAACACACATTCACTGAAAACGACTATTAATCAATGTGTCATGGTAGGACTTAAACGACGATCCTGATAGTTAAACACGTAACGTAATAGCTTGTACATCGACGCTCATTTTTCTTAAACGTTAACGTAAAAGTCTCAGTGGTAAATGTCAACCTCGTCTTAAAGGATGTTTCACGATCTCCCTCCTCTAGAGAATCCTCCGCAATCACGCAATACGTGAAAAACTTTCTTTTCATACCCAAGTCGAAATGCTCTCTTAATTGCTTTCCGCTCATCCATCACTGGAGAATCCTCCGCGATTCGAGCAATTATGAGAGGACTTCGGTCAAGGTGAAAAAGATAGTTTAACTAGTTCGGTGATTACGGCTAATCGATTCTCAAGATAAGGAAGAAGGCTCACGAAAACATCCTTTCGAGATAGAGTGGTCAGTCCATGGGAAGAGGAGGAAGAGGAGGAGGAGGAGGAGGAGGATGATGAGGACGACTGAGGAGTGGTTGTCCATGGGGAGGGTTCTTCCCCGGTTATTTATGGTGTGAAGTCCACAAGCGGTCGACTCTTCGTATCCGAGAAAAAGTTAAACGCACAGTGTCGATATCGATCGATGAGAACGAACGGGTGTTCGGAAATTTGATAGTTACCGCGATAAGAATTAATGCCGCCACTAATTCTCACGCACGGATACCATAACCCTTGCCACCGCCACGCCACATGCCAATAATTCGGGATCAAACGAAAAAGATCACCGCTTTACGCAGAGACTTTGAGAATTTACACGCTTATGAATAGTTATACATGTAAAGATAATGTTAAACGGAGATGGGAAGTATTAAACGGATATGACAATTATTAAACATATTAGTAAATTTATTTAAACGGATAATAGCAAATAGTTAAACATTATTTAAAATATACAAATAGATAACCATAAACGAGAAGAACTTTTACAACGAAATGAACTCATCGTAATCATCGTTCTTCTCGTCGTAATACAACTTTACAACCATAAACGAGAAGACGTACAATGGCACATGCTCGCCTCGATAATAAAATCGACTACATGTCATTTGAAGACGAAGCGCACTTGACTCAATCCGATGGAAATCAATTTCATTTTTCTGCTCGAGAAACCGATTTATATATTTTCGGGTATGATAATGAGGAGAATAACAAGATGTAATGTAACTCCCTGGCATTGTCTCATCGAAACCAAGCGAAAGTCCCTTCAAAAAGGCTGAACACTGACGTGATTTGGCGCTTTCCTTTCCCACTATTTTTCGTGGCCAAAAATGGGATTTCACAATACGGACCCATTTCGAGTGAAATCGGTAGGGGGTAAAAGGGAAGTTAAACACTAACGGAAGGGTCAGTGTGCGTGTAAAAGTAGGAGGGGTTTTGGGAAGTTTTTGAAAATTACGATGTGACAAATGTAATTTTTCCCTTAAATAAATTATATATAACTTTGAAGTAAATAAACTTAATAGGACATGAATGAATTTTCAGAATAAAACCCTTGATGAAGTTTGCACTTAATGTGTCATTCGGAGAAGAAGATCCATGGCGAAGTTTTGAAAAAAAGTGGATAAACCACAACTACTAATAATAATAGGAAAGTTTGGCGGGTTTTTTGTTTGCAAGCCATCGGAAAAAAAAAACCTAATACACCTATATATAAAACAAATGATGTTTATTTATATATTTTTGTAAATCAATTTTATTATCTTATATACCCATTTGACCAAAAATCAACTAAAAAGTCTTATTAAAAAAAAAACCTTTTTTTTGTTCTCTTATTTTATTCATTTCAAGGAAAAAAAAGATAAATTTATATTTAATAAAATTTATAAATTTATTTTAACTAGAATGATATGAGCAAATAAAAAAAATTTTTAAAAAAATATAATTTTTACAAAGATGTATGCTGATTTCAAATCTATGCAAGTTGTTGTCAGATCAGATTTTAAATCTATACGAGTTAATTATCAACCGATCATCAACCAATGGTCTATATCATTCAAATGCATGATGTTACACAATGTTTTAATCTGAAACGTAAATCGTGATTGTAACAGAATCAATCTCGTTCAAACCTATTTCTATTAGGTCTATAGTTGCAAATCTAAAAATCATAAACTAAACACCAGGAACAACCGTATAAACAGAGTACCATACTCAGATCTCAGGATACTATTTATAATACTATCCATATACCAATATATGCCTATCTCTCATTCTTCCTCTCACCCATAGTTTTTTCAAATTTGGAGACATCTCCATGGACGTTCCCAAGTTGTCTTTGCTCTCTCTCTCATATATATAATATATATATAATTATTATCCACAAAAGTAGCACACCAATCTAGAACTTGGAGATCAAATAAACGTCACTTCAAACGCAATGAAACCAAAAAATAGAAGCTTCAATTAATAAAAAACCAAAATTAAAATTATATATAATACTAAAAAAAAAATTTATACATTACCTTCCAACAATTCATCAACTTTTAAAGTATTAGTTTAATTACTGAATTTTATAACTATAAATATGTGAAAATTGCACTGTATATATATAGAGACTTTTTTTTACAATATATTCATATAGAAAGACTTGAAAATGAAAAAAAATGAATTAAAAATAAGAAGAAAATCTCATTTTGATAATGAATAATGGATTCAATTAATAAAAAAGTCTTTGTTTTACACAAGATTTAATATTTTTCCCTCCCGCGTTACTTCACAAGAAAGAAAGAACATATTCGTAATTATAATAATTATTATTTTCAAGGTTTCTAGAAGCACTTATCAGTCAAGATTCTCATTGACTCCAAGTTAACGGGTTCTATGCCAAACCCGATATCCGAAAAGAAATATGTAATTAAAAATTATTTTTAAATCATAACAAAAAAAACATAATTAAATAATTAAATTTCTTGTTTCTCATGTTCTAACAGTTTTTTTAATTATTATTTGAGAAAATTTTATTTCTTAAATGATTTTGAGTTTCGGATTTCGGGTTTGGGGTTTGGGTTTTCTGAAGAATCCGATAGTGGAGAATCAGATCCGAATCCGATAACAGCGAAGCAGCCGGGAATCACGAGGGAAAGCAGTGGTCTCGCTGGCTATAAATGTCATTCCAGGTGTGCCCCTCTGTGAGTTCCCAGAATACCCCTGCGAGGAAAAATGGACGGAGAGGCGGCCGGAAAGAGGGTGGTTGTCGTCGGCGGCGGCGTTGCCGGAGCGTCGCTCGCCAAGTCCATGCAATTCGTCGCTGATGTGACGCTTATCGACCCGTAAAGATCTCACTTTTGCTTTCTAATTCGTAGTTTTAGTCTTTTAGATTATTATTCTTTGAAAAAAAATTGGAATTTTTAATGTGCGCTCTGATGGGAAGTGCTCTTTGTGTTTCGTTTTGTGGATTTCATTTTAGAGTTGAAATGGAGGGGGTTTATGCTGTTTTACATGGTGATTTGGTTTAAATTTCGCTCATTTTGGAGCTAATTTTTGTTTAATCGAGCGCGTGAATTGATGGAGGATATGTGTTTCTGGTGGGGAGTTTTCGATTTTTGGTGTAAAAGAGGGGTTTTGATGCTGTTTTGGAGAATGATGTGGGTGGAAAGCTTGAGTTTTGTGATGATTTCATTGTTTTCTTTGAGTGGATTAGTATATATGATAGGGTAATTATGGCGAAGTAAATTATTTTTTCATTGAAGATAAGAAAGAATGTTGAGAATTGGGGATTGTTTAAGAAAAAATGAACTTTCATGGTAAAAAGGAAGGATTTTGCTGCTGTTCTTTATGATGGTTTAGTTTAGATCTTATCACTATTGTTCTAGTTTTTCTTCTAGATATGTTTATGACTTTGAGGTGAACCATAAGATATTTTAGTTTGGTTTCTAATTATGTACCATTTCTTATGCTGATTCAGATGATTTATTGCTTTAAAAATTATACTTTTGATGATTTCTTTACTTTTCCTTGGATTGTGATTCCAGGTTGAATTGTTTAGTATGTTCTCGAGGACAATATGAAGACTGTTTGGAAATGGCTGGATTTTTTGATGTTTTTCTTGAAGAGGAGTGATTTTGTTTGCTGTTTTAGATGATGAATCTTTGGTTCCTGATTTATATTTTAGATGCTTTCCTTTGCATTGTTTCTTCTCCTTTAATTTTCAAACCTATGAAGTAGCATTGTCTTCTTTCAGTGTTGTTCCTTTTGACTTTGTTTCTAACTTTTTCTGCATTGAAACAGGAAAGAGTATTTCGAGATCCCTTGGGCGAACTTGAGGTTGATGGTCGAGCCTTCATTTGCAGAGAGAACATTGATTAACCACACAGATTATGTCGCCAATGGGAGAGTTATTACGTCACCGGCCATAAGTGTTACTGAGAATGAAGTATTAACAGCAGAAGGGCGTTCAGTGGTGTATGACTATCTTGTAATAGCTACTGGTCATGCAGATCCCATTCCCCATAATCGGAAGGATAGAATCAGTCAGTTTGAACAAGGCAAGAAAAATTGTTTTATCAATCATCTTTAGTTTATCTTCTAAGTGTATTTCCTACATTTTTCTTTCAGCAGAAAAAAAAATTAATATCAATCCATATGTTGGTATAGTTAGTGAAGATAGTACTATTAAATTAGAAGCAATACTATCATTACTGACAGTGATTGGTTTCATGATCAGATAACCAGAAGATCAAAGCTGCTAACTCTGTGCTGATCATTGGGGGAGGTCCAACTGGAGTCGAGCTCGCAGGAGAGATTGCGGTTGACTACCCAGATAAGAAGGTGACTGTGGTCCATAAAGGATCAAGGTTGTTGGAGTTCATTGGACAGAAAGCAGCAGATAAGACATTGGATTGGCTGACGGCAAAAAAGGTTGAGGTGCTTTTGAACCAAACAGTTGATCTGGACTCTGTATCAGAAAGTGAAAAAATCTACACAACATCAACCGGTGAAAAAATCAATGCGGATTGCCATTTTGTTTGTGTTGGCAAGCCAACGGGATCATCCTGGCTGCAGAATTCGATCCTGAAGGACTGCTTGGATAAGAAGGGAAGGTTAATGGTTGATGAAAACCTGCGTGTCAGGGGACAGAAGAACATTTTCGCCATTGGTGACATTATTGATGTTCCTGTAAGTTATTCTTGTTACACTCCCTTCTTCAATTCACAGTCAATATATAGACATTCTTTGAATGTGGTTCGAACAAACTGATTTTTAACTGAGCTTTGTATAATGAGCAGGAAATCAAGCAAGGATTCCTCGCACAGAAGCATGCGAGCGTGGTTGCGAAGAACTTGAAGTTGATCATGAAAGGAGCCAAAGAGAGCAAGTTGAGCAAGTATAAGCCGGCTTCGGCTATGGCAATCATATCACTGGGAAGGAAAGAAGGTGTCGCGCAGCTGCCGTTTATGACAATGATTGGATGCATCCCAGGCATCATCAAATCAAAGGACTTGTTCGTCGGAAAGACTAGGAAGCAGTTGGGACTTGATCCTGGTACTGCTTGATGAATTCTCAGGATTGAAAACTGAACTTTCTAGTTCATGTGCTTGGGCTTGTTGTTT
Source organism: Dioscorea cayenensis subsp. rotundata (assembly GCF_009730915.1). Lineage (NCBI taxonomy): Eukaryota > Viridiplantae > Streptophyta > Magnoliopsida > Dioscoreales > Dioscoreaceae > Dioscorea > Dioscorea cayenensis. The sequence continues at coordinate 5,025,516 of NC_052478.1, forward strand.
GTGCTTGTGATTTTTCATTTTAATGTTGTTGTTGGTTTACATTTTGTATGTAATTCTTGTGAGAAGATCATTGAAATTTGTATTGATTGAATTATTGTAAAATAGTAATAGAATTGTGATATAAGTTTGTTTTGATCCAAATGCTCTTTCATTTTCTTTGAAGTATTTAAATTTCTTGTTGCTCCTTTGTAGACTGTTTTGTAACACCACATTTTTATATCTATATGTAAATTTTATGCTTTTTAGGATTTTTTTTGAGCGACTGTTTATTTATTCTTCTTAAAAGATACACACACACACACACACACACACAAAATTTAAGATATACAAAAGAAAATGTAAACTAGGAATACTTATTTTTCATCTCTATATTGTTCAATTTTTATAATATGCTTCATGATGAAATTCATAATGAAAATAAAGAATCTAACATGTAAAGTTGCTTTCAAAAATATATATTCCTACAATATATATTTGGATAGCTTGTTTGACTAATGTTCACATGAACCATTTGTTTCATTATCATTATTAATAAAGTTCTTTTTATTGCTTTTTTTTAATATATATATATATATATATTTAGCCCTTTGTTTCTACTTTCTAGTCTTTATTTGTTAACACAACTCACAGCTAGTTTTCAATAATTATGATAAAATAATCACCTTTTGCCACCTTAGTGTATAACTTGTAAATTTTAGAACTTTGAGGGGGGTGATATGAAATTTCGAAACCCTCCCAAAACCCTTCTTTTCCCTCCCCTCCGCATAACTAGGGTTTCATCTCTCTCTCTCTCTCTCTCTCTCTCTCGCTCTCGCCATGAATCTTGCACGATTCCTCACTTCAAAGTCCCCAAATCCGCAGAAATGGCTTCTACATCGCCTCATCGCCTCCTTCCCTTTCTCCACTGCGGGATCGCCAGCGAAGCGCTCTTACAAAAGGAACCCTCAGACCCAATCCTCAAAGACTGAGGAGACAGCGTCGAGCCCGGTGGATAACGATGAGTTGAAGCTCCCCAGGCCTAGCGAGATCCCTTTCCAGCCTAAGGTCGCGAATTTGGTCCAGCTCGTTGGGACCATTGGCGTGCCTGTCCAGCTACAAACCTCGCCGGAGGGGGTTTACTCCGCTGCCTCTGTTCTTGTTCATGAGAAGACTGTGGATTTCCCGCGATTCTGGTAATCAAAACTGTATCTTTTTAAGGTCTTAGTTGTATTGCACTTGTGTTATAGGTTGTGAAATTTATCTTCTCTGAACATTTGTTTATTCGAATGGGAAGTTGAATTTTATGGTGGATTATTAATGAAATTTACAATTTTCATTAGCAAAGACTTGGAAATTCTTTATGCGGAAACTATTTGGTCATAAATGAAGCCAGTTGTAGGGTCTGAGACCGTAATATTTCTCCAAAGTGCCTTTGGAGAGGCACATTTTTTAAGGGAGTTCTGCTGTCTCGATAAACTTTTTTTTTTTCTTTTGGTTTTTGGATTTCTAGGTAGATGTATTTGCTAATCTGTTTCACGGTTGTTGCGCTGTTGTGTTCTCTTGTATATTTCTTGTAGCAAAAAAAATGTGTTATTATATCTATTAATGACGTATATGTTGGAGTTTTACTTCTGGGAACATTGGCATATGCTTGCTGTATTTGTCTTTTTTAATATCTCTTTTCCTCTCAGTTTAAGGTGGCAGTGTTACTATTCTTTGTTGGTTTTAGCCATGATTATTGGACCTCAGTCTTTTTATTGTCCTTATGTTCTGTTCAGGATTCCAGTTATCTTTCAAGGTGATTTAGCAAAAATTGCTGCTTGCCATCTAAATGAGCGTGATCATGTCTACATAACTGGACAACTAAGTGGAGATGCACCTCCTGTGAAGTTTGAAAATGTTCATGCTAATGTTCAGGTAGAAGCCAAGCTGGTGTGTTTACATGTTATTGATTACCTGCATGCTAAAATTATGCTTTGCATGGTTGAAAGATTAAAGTGGTTGCACCTTCCAACCTATTATTGCTTTGAAATTTCAAGTTTATGGTCTCTGCTCCTTATCAGTTGAATGTCTCTGCTAATCAAGTGGCCACATCCTTTGCCTAATCCTGGTTTCTGATTCAGTTCTCAAATTGATAGTTTTTGCCCAAAAATCATAATTAGAATTAGCCATGCCAATTGAAACTTAAGTTGATCTCAGACAGGTCTTTAGTGAGCAAACCAAATTATGGCTATATTTCTCGCATTGGTTCTACTATACTTTAGGTGTCATATTTCTAACTTTTTTTTATTTATTATTCAACTCATGAACTCCATATGTTCTTTGCTAGCTGAATATTTATGTGAATTTGTTGGTCTTTCTATGGCTTCTTCCTTCATGCTATTGATGTTTCTTTGTAAACTGTTCTATTTCTCTTGTTTGGGTTGTGAAGTTTTTTTCATTATAGGTTCTGGCTCATACCCTTAGTTTTGTACAAGGATGTCTGAAGGACAGAGAGTTGGCATACACGCAAAAGGCTATGTCTTTGGATTTTTCAGGTGAATTTTGGAAATGTGCATGTTGGGACTTTTGCTACAAGTGAATTTTTTTTTGTTATTTTCTTTGGGAATTCATTAATTACTCGACTGCATGGTCCAGTCTATGATGAATTGATTACTTGGCCTTATGCTCCAAACATTTTACTGGTGCACCTCCCTATATGCTATAATCCAAGAACACCATTCTGTGTCATTTTTGTGTTTCTTTGACAATGATGATAGTCTTCCTTGATTTTTTTCATTGAGATAATTTTGCAACTTCTACATTTTTGCATTCTTTGACAATGATATTGTTAGATTGCTTTTTATATATTTATGCGCAATATAATTTAAATTCAATTCTTATATAATTCTATTTCAGTTAGTCTGGCAGTAGCCCATAATTCATTGTTGTATTAATTTCTGAACATACAGCAGCAACTTCTTTGGAGTGTTTCTATTTGTAACCATTTCTGGTCCTCCAAATTGATTCACACAAGATTGGTTCCATTGTTTTGTTTGGATTACATTTATATTAGAAATGCAAAATGCCCATGAGGATGCTAGTTTGTGAAACCTCTGGTTAATCTTTCTTATGTTCGAGGTAGCCAAAAGAGATGAAGATCCAAGCACCTTTTATTTGTGGGTTGACCTTCTTACAAACCCTCATAAATGGTGGGATAACAGATCAAACAATGTCAGTAAGCACTTTGGCCCTTGTCTGCACTTCTGTTTGAGAAAGTATTTCTTTAATATATATATATATATATTCGTTTTGTTTGCTGAAGTATCCCATTTGATATGACAATTTTATTCCCAGCTAGATTCAAGATCTCCTGCATTTAGACATAAGGATAATGGCCAAGTATTGTTTATAAACAAATCTACTCCTGAATGGGTCATAAAAAAGTTGGATGCACCAACTTTCAGTCAGAGAACCGAAAAAGTACCCTCAAATGGTTGGTATTTTCTTTGCTTTTAACAATCATTATACAAAAGGATAATCATGTATCCACCAAGTTAATTTCAGGGACTTCAAGGCTTGCAATTTTGAAGAACTTTTGGAGTGACCTCATTGATAATCCACAGAATTGGCAGGATTATAGAATAAATAAGGTAAATGCATGTGGGATATTTAATTTTGTATTAATAGAGGCCATTTCTTCCATTTTTTTGACCCCCTGATATATTTTTGTTCTTTTCAGTTGAATCCAAAATTCCCCGACTTCAAGCATAAAGATACCAGAGAATCACTATGGCTTAACACCGCACCTGCAGAGATCCTATTAATGCTTGATGGGTTACAATTTGCTGAGGGTAACAGTACAACTAAAACAGCAAAAATTCTATCTGTAAATGAAAAAGGTGAAATCTGATAGCGCGTAGATGTTTTCCTTTATTTATACCTCTTCTAATTTGTAGCACTATGTGTATCAATGAGAACAGAGAACCTATGGAAGGACTTGGTGGAAAATCCTAAGAACTGGTGGGACAACAGGTCTGACAAGGTAAGAATTACGCATAATTTAAACTTCTAACATCACAAACAAAGCCATATGTTTTCCGGTCTTATGATTTCCGCTTGCTGCATTGAACTATTCTAGTTGAAACCATCCCAACCTGATTTCAAGCACAAGGTAACCGGTCAAGTTTTGTGGCTTGATTCATCAACAACACCGTCATGGGTGTTGGCCGACCTGCCCCCGCCAAGCTCTAAATCAAATGATGCTAGAAAGCAGGGTACAAATGATGCTGGAAAACAGGATACGGTTCTCACATGAATTCAGATTCTGACTTCCATTTGTAAATGAGTTGCGTGGCCTTATACTGAATCCCGTATTCCATTCCAAAGCAGATCTTGCAGTGTTGGATTATAATACCGGTTTTTTTTTTGTGTGCTGATATTCGTTGTAGCACTACAGCAGCCCAATTTTGTTGTGCTTTTTTTTTTTTATAATGAGATAACCAATATATATTAGAAACATTCCAAAGTAGATCTTACCAACAATCAAATGATCTATTGATAGATGAGTTCCGTTATTACTTTTCATAAGTGGTGAGTGTTTAAATCACAGGTGAAAACACATTTTTTGTATTCTAGAAATATGAACAGTGATTATATGCAGATTGTTTTTATGTCCATGTGTTTGCTGTTTTGCCGAAGCTTGTGCACACTTCTATCTATTTAGCGGCTGCTCATTTTTGATGAAAAATAAATATATATTAGAAACATTGTTAATTGTAGGTTTAGATTGTGAAGCTCCAATGCAGGCAATTTTCTTTTTGCCGCTTTGCTCCTTATTGTTGTTGTCAAGGGGCTCCATTGAATGGGATCACTTTTTCCGACCTTCAAAGAGTAAACTACTATTAGTCATCAAAGATTCTGCAGGTGCAAGGTTATATATGCAAGATTTGAATGCACTCTTCATCACCATATTGTAAGTGATAAAATGCTTTCATAGACCACACATTATTATTTAATATATTTTTAAAAACATTTGGTGATGGTGCAGCTCAGTTTGCCTGTTATGTAATCATCAACGTAACAAGCTCTCTCAAATAAATAAATAAATAAAAATACAATAATGCATGACCAATGACATTAAAATATATGCATTATATCAGAGCGATAATAATGAACAACTAAGATATTGACTACTAAAAAAAAACATTACCATCCAATACAACATGCAATTAAACCAAAATTGACAAGAATAATAGCCAAGTCAATTGTCCAACAAAACATAAATAAAAGAAATTTAGAATTAAAGCAATATCAAAGATCAAAACGGAAATATGTTCTATAATGGAGGTAGCCAAAACACAAACAATGAATCATGTTTTTTTTTTTTATTATTACTGAAAGCAACCAAGACACAAGCTGGTTTACAAGCATATGATTTACACTGCTATACAAGCTTCTCATTTCCTTAATTACATAAACATAATACACTCACTCAAAGCTCTGGGATAACCCAGTCTCTTTCTGACCGCAAACAATCATTAAATTTATAAATTTAAAAAAAAAACAAATAAAAAGAAAACAAAAACTCAAGCTCACAAACAACTTGTGATCTTAAAGAATACCAGACATCCAATAAACAAAGTTGGAGATTGAGCATGAAGGAGACTGAAAGAAGAGAAAAAATAAAAATAAAAGAAAAACCTGTTTCTTGGTGATAAATTATGGGAGCAGAAGCAGCTAATAAAAAGAGCACTGATGCTACCTGTTGACATAGAAAGATAGGATCAAATAATTGGAAATACGAACCATTAATGACCATAAGTTGAAAATAAAAGAATTGATGAGGACCTGAGAATGAACAAGAAGCACTTTGTGGATTTCAAAACAACAGAAGACCCATTTTGAGTTTGTTTTGCTTCCATTTAGGCAGTTTGTAGAAAGCATCCTTTGTCATGCCAAACTTTTCTTTAAACTCTGATGATGATAGATAGGACTGCAACAGTGGAAAGAACAGTTAGGCCTAAATTTGTAAAAGTCCCGATTTTACAAAATGACACTTTGGTATGTTACCTCTCTCTTTGTTACATCAATTTCAGTGACAGGATCAGAGGATGATGTTGTTAGGCGTTCATATGGAAATGTGGGAAGCCCATCATCGTCTTCAGCCTCATCCTCCTTCGTGTCTTCCTGTATGACTTCTATTCTATTGTTCTTGGGGCTCTCCTTGGCATTTGTTTCTGAACTTACCTTGTTGGCCTCAGGGCTCACTACAGATGGTGAGAAAGTAGGTCAAAACTTTGTCCTATGCAACAACTCATGACAAAATACTTTTCAATTTCCATACCTTTAGTTGATTTGGGTATCAAATTTACTTTTGTCGTCTCAAAAGAAGAAGTCAAAGCTGCTATTGCAGCCGAGCGGGGAGCTGTAGCTGAATCTGGTGTCCCAGACTTTGGATACAACTTCCTGACAACAGGTGGAGGGGTTGATAAGTTCCTCGTATTTGCATTCTCAAATGTAGCCGCCAATGCATTGAATGCCGGAGACCTCCCCCGTACACGCACTCTATCAGGGCTGAAAGACATGCTTCTAGAACGCTGAGATTTGTCTGTAGGCACACTAGACCTTCCCCCATATGATGCAGGAGCTCGCCGCTTAGGCTTCTGAGAAGATAAGCCAATAGAATTAGTACAAATGGCCATGAATGCAAGCATGCCATGTGTATGGACTTTGCACACAATAGATCAAAGCAAAGAACAATAAGGATGTAAAAATACATGTTCCTAGTTAGAATTTAAAAAAGTTCCTTCACTGATTTTCAAGTGAATAATAGACCTTGTGATCAGGACACTAGCATAAATGCAAATATCTATTGATTAGAAATTGTGGAAGTTCTGGTGTAGGGAATGCTAACAGAAAGGGGATTGTATTGTGCTGTGAGTCCTGCGACAATGGTTCATTATTGTTAGTATGCACAAGAGATGTTTATCATTGGCCCTCAATGAGGCAGCAGCAGCCTCGTAATCCATGAATATTGTAACCATTTTTATGTCTCTCGATTCTACGCTCTTTCCACCTTTCGAGAATTCCTCGAGCTCGAGCTTACACAGAAAATTCTAAGGTAAATGTTGTTGTCCTTTGTGAGCATGCCAGCTAGCAAGTTTTCTAGAACACCAACACATGAACAACTTAGTTTTACTCGAAGCATAGAACCTGACGAGCTCCAAGCCATATATCATCTCAGCACTAAACTCAGATAATAATAAATAAATAAATATAAGAGAGAGTTTTGCATGGAAATTTAAAATCAACCAACAAATTAACATATAGCTAATGTTTTTTCAACAACTAAGATAAAATGTGTTCTTTAACTCAAAATCCACAATGAATTCAATTGGCACTGCTTTATATAAATCACTCCAAATATAAAGCTTTGCACGAATAGAAGTTTTTAATTTAATAAAATACAGCTTTGGGGATAGATTATTATGTTGTTCGGCTAGTCTAATAAAAGAGCTTTAGTATTAAGCTTTGTTGTTTGAACTTTTGAAATTTAAAATAAGCTCTTGAGTATAACATACTAAAAGGGACATTTTGATTTATTTTTTATTTTTTAAACTCAAAACATGAATTCCAAAGATGTACAGGTTTAACTAAATGGGCTTCCTAAAGATAAAATAATGTTATTTATATTTAAAAACTGCAATAGAAAAATAAGTTTCAGCTTTTGGAGTTAAAAAGCAATAAATTTGAGCTTCTTAATAGAAGCTGTTTTCGGCTTTAAGAAAGCTAAAGCTCTGACACTAGGTTGCAGGAAAAGTACTGAAAGAGCTTTTAATGATGAGTAGGAAGCTGTTTGACCGCTTCTAAAACCCAATGCCAAACACACCCTAACGCTGCTTTATGCATGCTGACTTTGTATTGGTATTCACTTTCTAATATATACAAGTGATTACTCTAAAAATGCCAATCCACATAATAAGAAAAAAAGATTTGGCAGAAAGTAAATGCTCTAACAACCATGACCATGCTGGAATTTGGAAGGTTCAGAAGCTTTAAGATAGGAAGTTTTAAAGGAATAAATCTTACATCAACTGTTGGAGCAACTCCACCTTTCATTATTGTGAGCTTCCTCTGGAATGAATTACCATGCATCTGCAATCCAAAAAAGAGATATTGATAGCTTCTGAAGTCAGAAACAACAAAATAATAAAATTGTACATGTACTCCATAAAATGAATCAGCAGCGTATAATTTTCCACAGAAAACTACAAGTATTCAAGCCTGAGGAACTTGCAAAGACCAACTAATGAAAAATGCAAGAACACCCTCAATGAATATTCTACATGAACCCTACTTATGAAAAACAGAAGACAAGTCAGATGGATAAGTGCAAATGAATGCCTACCAATGATTTAGCAGAGTCCCAGGTAAAGAAGCGAGTGAAAAATTGCGGCTCTCGTCCTTCCATAACGATGAATATGGATGTCTCTTTGGCCAGCTTTTCCAGAAGAAAATCATGTTCAAGAAATTTCTGTGCAAACAAAAAGAGAGAATAAAGCAGCAAGTATACAATTCAAAAGCACCTTTTCCCATCTAAAAGCAAATTCATTTCTATATTTTGAAAGCAGACATGATTCGCAAATACCTCTCCAATTGTTAAAGCTAGTGACTTGGTCTTTGTGTCCACCTGTTGTCCAACCCAGACAAAGATGTCGGATTGGCAATCAAGGATGAATACATCTTCTGTCATCAAATCATCCTGGGTGAAGCTGAATATTTCTGTAACCTGAAAAAATTATAAAGCATTTGTTAAAACAATAGACGATTTAGCATCCTACACTTATTAAAAAATATACAGAAGGAAGTCCGCACCTTTAAATTGCCTGCATGCGACGTGTAGACGATAGTGATCAAATATGGCATTTAGATCCACAAATAAATAGTTAATAAAAGATTATATAACCAGTGAAAGAGTCTACATCAAATGATGGCATCATTCCCTTGAAGATTACCTTTAAAGAAAGTGCAAGAGAATAGATGTGGATCATTTTCTGATTCTCTCCCGATCTTCTGGCTAGGGTATTCACTTTTGCCCCCAAGTAAACTCCAGAATAGTTCAGTTTCAGTTCCTTCCTTTTGTGGTTTGGACTGGACATTAGGCTGTAAACATTGGATAATCATTCTTAGGCATGACCATCAAAATAAAAGTACATGATAAACAAAGTGTGCTAATATAAAGAACCTAGAGGTACATATAAAAGATGAATTACAAAAGAAACGACGTAAATAAGATATGCATCTCAACTATCATTCAAAACATGAAAATTGAGGCCAAACATATTGTCAAGCTTTCCCATTTGCATTGGGAACAGTTTCAGCTGAAATTGCGAAATCAGATTAAGAAATTAGTGGACTAAGTTGAATGAAAACCTTCAGAGAGACAAGGTAAAATCCATCATCCAATCGATAAATGGCATGAAATTAAAAAAGAATACCTTAAAAATTACAAGTTATTACAAACATAAGCATTGACCTTTTCAATAGTAATAAAAAGGACAGCAATACAGCATGGCATGTTAAGCTTGCATATGCACCACCAGTAACAATATTTGAAATAAAGCCTCATTTATGCAAGACAATATGCATTATTAAAGATGATTGAAACATACTTTTAAATTATGGTATAGCATTAAGAAGGACTAAAGCCACTAATATCACCTAAAGTGGATGTTATCATTTGCTCCAACCCCTAAAGTGAAAATTGTTCACTTTGACCCATAGGCGGCGCAGAATCAGGTCTTGGCCAATGAGGTGGATGTAATCTATGGTATGCCATCTGCCGTGGCAGGACATATGACACAATTTGCCACATCACATTAAAAAAATAAAAAGAATTATTTGTTGATATCTTTCATATTCATGAATGCCATTAGTATGACTTTCTATAAAGAAAGTCAGTGATCGAGGTCAATGGTGTTGACATGGATTAATTTAAAAAAAGGTGAATTTTTTTGTGTGACATGGCAGATAATATGTCAAAGTGGGCCACATGTCCAGCCACATTAGATGTCACATCACTGCCTACACCACCTTAACAGCCAACAGCTTGCATGAGTTCACGTGGTTCAGACCATTGAACAAAGCAGTCAAAAGAAACATAAATGATCACTTCAGGGGTCCAAACAAACAATTTTTCACTTGAGGGCAATTGATCGCTTTAATCCCATTTAAAAAAATCAAAGCCATTTTATTCTAGAGTTAGTTTAGAGAAAGCATAAGCATCATTATGGAAAAGTTAATTCTGGTCTTAAGCTATAGGGCAAGTCCTTGATTGCAATAAACACAAATTTTGACTCTTCTTAATCCCTCATGCAGGAAAAAAATCACACCTTTAGCAGATCTAGCTGTCTCTCAATAAGTTCTTGGTCATCTGATGTTGTCAGGCTTCCAGACCATGTAAAGACAGTGTCGCCGCTATGCAGTATGAAGCAATAAGATGAATTCAAAGATGATGCTACCTATCAAAGTAAAACACAGATCAATTAGAATTTCTTGTTGATACAAATATAATTCACTTAAGATAGCATCTATCGAGTAGCTTAATGGCCTCAAGGTCCATGACATAACCAAGAGAAGACTACAATAGCAATATATATATATATATATATATATATGAATCAATTCAAAGCAAAGAAACCTGTGCACTGATTTAGATGATATATACCGGTTCAACTTGAATTGCTTGCATATTATCTGGTCCAGAACCTTGAACTCGAAAAAGCGCGAGTCCATCTTCTGTGTATGTATCATCGGCAATGCCATTTTCAGCAATAAAATTTTTATATCCTGAGCTTACACCACCCTGCAAAATTTCAAATTTAAAGTTCTTTGTCTGTCAGAACACCATCTCAGCAACAATCAATAACTCCCCACCACACTAAATAACTTGAGACCCGAATCCAACCTTGTACACAATAAAGCTCTGGAAAATGGAAAAGAATTGAATAGGTTCCTTTCCTTCATATAAGCGTGCCTATAGAGGTACAAAGAAACTGCTGAGAATGACATATATATATCTAGAAAATATGTCAGAGAAAAAAGGACTAGCTAGTTGATAAGTACCTGAACAGCCTGCAACTTCAAAGATTCAGCCATCTTATTTGCAAGTGAAATAGCTGCAGATCTCTCTTCCTGTGTTTCCAATTAAACAGCATTCATAAGCATTTCAGTATTGTCTTTCCAAATTCCGAACTCCTAATAATCATGTTAAACAACTTTAGTTCCACTAAATGTTATTCAATGCAAACAAAATTACTGCATTTAAACATCCAGATCTCCATAAGTAGGGACCTGGTAAGCTGAGGCACGAAGTCACGCCACTTAATGTCCTCCAAACCATTTGAACAAATCAACTTCCAAGTCATCAATCAGACAATGGAAACCACAACTTGCACTAAATATTAAAGTTTTATAGGTCAAGCTTGGAAAAGTGTACATCACACCCTTATTTTCTGTTATTATAATCATGTTTTATGCTTTCTGTTTCATGTCCCTAAATCAGGTTTTTTCCATATCTAATTTCATTTATTTTTCAATTTTTCCTTTGTTTGACTAGTCATCTTTTTTAATTTCAACTTATTTTTTTCAATTTTAAAAATAGGTTCCATATATAATATGTTTGCACAAACCTAAGAAGAGTTTTATGTGCCAAACAAACCCTAGGCTAAAAATAACTCGCAAGTTCACCTCGATGCTCTTCTTCCCAAACCAAGTGCCAACAAGGTATTCCTCATTATCTTCTCCAGGATATGTATATTGAAAGATATAGCAATCTCCACTATAGAACTTGGACTGATCAGAAGATGAAAGAAGGGTCTTCTCTTGGCCATTTACTCGCCAGACCTGTAAATTCAAGATGGGAATTGCAGTAAGCACGTTTTAGCATATGGTTTTCTCGCATATCATGAATTCAAGCAAAGACCAGCTGAAATATGAACAATAATAGACATTATTTCACGCATAAAAATACTGAATATGCCCTTATAGTGTTGATACTACTAATATATGATTGACAATGATAGGAGGACCTGCAAATTCCCTGTACAATCAATATATGGTTGAGGCTCTTCTTTGACTGGGGCTGCTTTCATCAGACCCTTCACATTCAATCCCTGGCGTTTTAGTAGTGCTAGCAAACAAAAAGTTAAGAATGTCAGGAACATATCAGAACAAGAAAAAAGGAAAAAATTTCTATTCAATTTGACCAACCTGCGACTTTGCCTCTGCCATCCTCAGATACAGTCACATCAGTTGTCTGGGGCCATGCATCAAATTTGGATCGAAACATCACAGTTTCAAAACCCTCAATGAGACGAATAATATGAGCCTTAGGCCGGTCAGATCCATGGAGCAATTCCTGCATAGATTAATACATATGAGATAAATTTTTCACATAAATATCTACTCATAGAAAATTTTCTATCGCAGCACCGGCTCTTACTTCTGCAGCAGCACTGGCACTTTTCCTTTCTTCAAGGGAAGTATTTCTGCCCGTCCACACAAAAGCTTCAACACCACAATCCAGTAGGTAACACTTATTTGTCTCTAGCAACTCTCTTGTCAATGAAGCAGCTTCAACAGGAGACAGCTTCCCTTTCTCAATGCTTAGGAAGACAAACAATTTCTAATTAAAGATAATATACATTGGCATCACAGTTCCAGAAAGCTTGCAAGTAGGAAAATTTATATGCTCCCAAATGAATTTTTTTTTTTTTTTTAAAAAGAAAAGGATAACAAAACCTACCAAAAGAGCTTTGGAGAAAAGGTATCAATTTTTTTATCATCCTCACTAGCTGCTTTTCTCGGAAGAGGAGCAAAGCCACCAAAAAGACCCCAAAATTCCCCGGCCTCAGCATCAGCCATCAGTTTACCATCCTCTATCAATAACATTTCAAAAAAAAGGGGGTTAAGTTGCAATAGATAGTAACACTAATCAGCACCGTGCATAAAGACCAACTTACCAACAGCAGCCACCTCACACTTCCCTTCATGATATGTATCCTTGATGTATTGGACAACTTCAAGAGCTTTAGCTCTCTCTTGAATAGATGAATTAGACCCATTAAACTGAAAAATCTTAGACTTGGTGTCCAGAATAAATATATCATCATGACTGAGAGACGATCGAGAAAAAGGAACCTGATAATTGTAGAGGTGATTCATAATAATAAAGAGCTGATTAGATAAATGAATCAGAAAAATGAGGAAATATAACTTGCCTCTTTTACATGAACAACGTGCTTCCCTTTGCATACAAATAATCGAGTTTCATGCTCATGCTCATTGATTTCAGCATGCTTGAACCCAGATGCCACACCACCTTGCTGCGGAATGATACATGGCTTAAAGTAAGAAAGGAATTTCTCAGTCTCATGGCCTTGCATCTCCCGGTATTGAACTGCTCGTCCCCCAAGAGCAACATCAAGCTCGACAGTTTTGATTGCAGCAGTCCCAGCCTCATCCTTTGCATTTCAAAATGTAACATCACCAAGTGTCATCATGTGCCCAGATATTCTTCAAATAACAAGTAGTTGTCTCAGAAATTCAAAGTGGATTGAATCAATAACTAACCTGACTGGTGTCTTTACCAAGCCAGTAATGTATATCATGGCGAAAAGCACCACTTTTTAATGCTGTTGTCTGCTTGAGAGAGCATAAATTCATTGTCAAAAATAGGTGTCGATATCAATTCAGATATAAGTATAATGGAAGGTATTGTAACATTCATTGGTGCTTTATTATAGAGATTTCATGTCCGTACAAAAACTGCATTTGCAAGGAAACATGCAATAAATATAAATAGGTATATATAAACATCTACTATCATAATACATACGTGCGCATGTATGCATATACATAAACAACAAATCAATTAAGTATAAATATGGCAACTTCCAGCCCTTGAAAAAAAAAAATCGTCATCAAAATAAAATGACAAATAGAGCATGTTTCTCAATCCCTCTGACCAGGATCCTCGCAAACATTAACTCAAGAAAATCCAAACTGGTACATGAACACTACCACTCTTAATGTCTGGCTTTTGATCATGGTACTATAAGTTTCTCTGGCAGGTGATAAGTTGTGCAAAGCAAATAAATAAAGGACGCATGAAAATTTGCATATGACTAGGTGAATGTATTCTCTTTGTGTATAGAGTAACCACAATGATGCAGCAGAAATGATGGTAAATGGTATCATTTTTCACTAGTTCTCTTAGCTGATATTTTCTAGCAGATTTAAGAGGCCAGACAAAATAATGAAGGGAAATAACCCTCATCATGCACGAATTTAAAGGGAACCTCCAATACCTTCAATACGACATATGAATCCCCAGTAAAGAACTTTCCATATGAAGCTTTTGGGACAGGAACAGGGCGGAAGTTCTCAATACGCCAGATCTCCAATCCCCTGCTCTTTGTCAAGGAATACAAATTTGCACTTCTAATAGACAGTATTTCAGAAAAGAAAGACGGTCATGTGCAATTATTAGACTTGGTAGTAAAAGCGACGTGCATAGAATTCGACGTGCATAGAATTAGAATCAAACACCTGGAAAAACTTTGCAAAACAGCAAAGGATACGCTTTTTGTCCAGCCCCCTGGAAAGCAGGATCTACATCCCTCATGGACACAGCCATATTGGCCTGGGTTGTTGTGGAAGGGCTGTCTGCCCACTTTAGCTTCAATTTGGAATAAGAAAAGAACATAAATTAGATTCAAAGACATTTGATCCAAAAGCAAATTAGTTTTGCGCAACTACCAGTGAGAGTATTAGTAAATACTTCCCATTTAAAGAACTATTTATCACAAAGGTTTCCAAATACCAACAGCCTCCACAACTCAGGCACATAAATAACATGATAAAAAAACATTTAAATAGAAATGAAAGGCGGAACTATCCAGTAGGCCTTAATCTGGTGAATGAAGCATAATACTATGAAAAGAAAAGTCCTCCAGTGATTTCGACCATTATAACTTATTCATTCTTGGAAAAAAAAAATTGAACAAATAAAATTCAAGAAC
Source organism: Dioscorea cayenensis subsp. rotundata (assembly GCF_009730915.1). Lineage (NCBI taxonomy): Eukaryota > Viridiplantae > Streptophyta > Magnoliopsida > Dioscoreales > Dioscoreaceae > Dioscorea > Dioscorea cayenensis. The sequence goes on from NC_052478.1 coordinate 5,040,560, forward strand.
TGCAAGATGCAAACTTCTGAAAATATGTTATGAGTTGATTGTGAAAACACAACTGCAGATCAGACATGAACCCCAACACAACTCCAAGCTAAATATAAAGGAAGTATAAAAACCAAAGACCTCAAAAGCAACAAAAAAAAAACCAGAGACAGATGTTGGAGTTTCTAGTATACAACATACACGGATCAAGATCACGCTTCTCCTCCAAATTTAAAACCTAAAAAGCAATCTTTAACAGACACACTGAAAACACACACATCAAACTACAAGAATCGAATCAAATCACAATCTGACATTCAAGAAAGACAATCTTTATACAAAAAAGAAGGCCTTAAATTACAAAAACCAATAAAAATCCTCATCAAAATCAAGAATTCTCATACCTTAGGCCCTCCAACATTCCTCATCCCAATTCCCCAAAAAAAGAACCAAAAATTCGAAGCACCAGAACTCTAATCCCCCACAAACAACCAGATCCAACCCCAACAACTCCGCACGACGCCCACACTCAATAAAACCTCAACAAACAGTCCGCATACCAAAAATTAAATAAAGAAAGCAACATTTACCACGCCCCCATTAAAAAACTCTAAAAAAAATCTCCAGCTTGGACCGTTACCTCGATTTCAACCCCCAGACGGCGCCGACCGAGACTTGAAAGCTGAGAAGATGTGGAAGATATAGAATCAAAGACGATGACGAAGCAAAAACCCTAGAATTCGTTCGAATTTGGCCCCAAAAAAAATAAATAAATAAAATAAAATAAAATAAAATAAAAAGAGAAAAAGAAAAAAGGCGACAAAGAATGATGACCGCCAGGCGTGCTTATCACTACTCTCTTAGTCTCACTAGTGATCTTTTTTATATTTTAACCCTTGATTTCTTTCAGTTTTACATTTTGAGTAAAGTGGGACCCATGGGAGGAACCAACCCCGAACTGACACGTAGTTGAAATCTCTGACGTGGCGGTCTTTGAGTGAGTGTAAAGTCGTCTTTGGTGCTCGAGAAATGGGTTTAAAAGGGTACGTGGCGTGGTGTGAGTGGGTGGAATAGATGATTGGTGTTATGGGGAAGGGTTCAAACGGTGTTCGTTAGTCGCTGGTGCGGCGGAGAGGGCGCGGCGGCATCGGGTGAGGAACTTAGACTTGTGCCACGTGGACTTGGGATCTGAGAATGGGGTACGTGGAAGGTGATTATTGGTTGATGGAACGTGTTTGGTGTTTGGCTGTGCAGGTGATTTGGCGCTGGATGAGTTGGAAAGGTGCTTATTTTAGAATCAATAATTAATTGACTAAAATATTAATTCTTTTTATAATAATAATAGGGATTGCCTGTAAATAGAGACTGCTGCTTTGGCTTAACTAGGGAGCACGTGGCCAGCAACATGTCACGTGCGTCCCAATATTTCTCTCTTTTTTTTTTTGAAAATTTTCTTTTAATTTACTAATTTAAAGTGGTCCTGAGTTTTTCTCGACTAAAATTCTCCAGAATATATATATATATATATATATCAAGGAATATATGTGTGTGTCATTTTTTCCTAAAAAAAATTTGGTAAGTTTCACAAGATTTCACCAATCAAATAGATAAAAAATCTAATCACAACTGTAATGATCAAATGTTAATATATAATTTGCAAAAAAGAAAAAAATAAGTGACAAATGAATGAATAAATGAATGAATTGATGAGTTCAGTGTGGTATAATTTTGGAATGAATCATGGTGTCTTCAGGAGTTGCTCCTCTCACAGGAGTTGCTCCCCAATGTTTAGCTTCCCAGGAGTTGCTCCTCTCACAAACTTTCTCCATTGAAGTTCTCTGAGACTTTGTCCTGCCAGTCCAAGAGAATCATCCTCCGATGATTTTTCGGTCTCTTGAAGCTGAAGATCGATAGACTCAATCCCTTTCGCAGGCCCGTCTTTTGCTTTCAATGTGCCTCCATAAGAAAGGAACTGAATCACTTCATAGTGATCATCAATTCTGCCGGAAACCAATGCGATGCCGTCTGCAGGACCATTTTGCAGGCGAACAAATGTTGTGAAGATGAGAAATCCCGAATCGCTATTGTTGATAGTAAAGACTTGCCCGTCTTCTAACGGTAATGATGCATACATTTTTCCGTCAGCTCCATTGTATAATATAAGCTTTAATGTGGATGCATCGGTTGATCTCTCCACTATGATCTCAACAAACTGCATCATTAAAAACAAGGCACTATTTTATCGGCTCTATGATATCAGATATGGAGATCACACTCAAATACTTTAATTATGCCAAAGTAGTGTACATACTTCGTTTCGGTCTTCACCTTTGTTGTTATAATGGAACTCATTGACCCAAGCTTGTAGGGACGGACTGAAAGTGGTTGAGATTGTTGGAATAGTGGGCTTCCATATGAGATTTGCATATTCTGGATGATCGATGAACGGGTTTCTATTGTGCTGATAAAGCTTGCATATCCTCTCATTTCTCAGCTGTTCTTCTCTTGATGGTGGATCAATTTCATTCCATTTAAGTAATTCAGACAGCAGTCCCATTGTCCTGTTTTCTACAATAGATCGGTGGTCATGAGGTTAGACAGAGTTAAAAATAACAAATTCATCATAACAAATACCAAATGAAGGCTATTCTAGCAATGAATTCAAATTCCAGGAAAATTCCAGTTATATCATCCATTGCTGAATATATATATATATATATATCTATATATCTTAAATAGTGCTTGCTCTTTCCATTCTACAGTAAAGAAAGTTTCTAAAACTGAGATTACAACCATCTTCGATCTTTTATTAACTTACGGACATTCGGTGAATCAGATAGTTGCAAAGGTGGGTTTCTGTCAGGAACATGAAACCCATAACACACAGCCATGTACATCAGGGACCTCGCTATATCCCCTCTAACCTGTAAACAGTCACAGGAATTCAATCAAATCAAAATATCCACAAATACAATGACATTGTCTATTTCTCTGATGAGAAAATAAATAAAAGAGAATTTATTGACATGGACTAAAGGATCAAAAGGCATCATAAAGATTGTGTCTGATACTGGTCTTTATCAAGTATAACCAAAAAGGCAACTTTTAATTAAAAAATTTTTACTAAAAAGAACATTATTTATGTAACTGATGAGCTGTAGGAAAACAAATGTTATTAGTAAGCCGTGAAGAGGTCCAGGAGCTACATTTGGGTGAATTTATTGATAAAGATCAATTCATAATAGGTATAACAAATGACAGTTCAATGACATTCTAAGAGAAAGAAATTAACAAATTCAAAGATTTAAATAAAGTAGTACAAAACAAGGGACCTGTAATGGTGGTGCCCATCTCTGCTTATCTGTTTCTGTATCAAGAGCAGCTTCACGGTTTGCTGGCCTCAAACAGTCGGTAGATGTATCGGTACACTCACCATAATATTTGTTTCCCCTCGACGAATTCACTAGAAAGCAAGCACTACATAGTTTTTTCATCATTGTTCTTGAGTTTGTCAAACATATGATATGACAAGAACCATTTGTTATATTAAAAGCCATCTCTTCTAGTTCATAAGGTGATTTTCAACATGGAGTAGAGATGATTTCCTAATTCAGTAAATAGCATTTGCATCAAAGTGTGTAAACCATGTAAACTCATTACCATTAACATCAGCAGGGCGGATATTGTGTAAATCAGACAGTGCTGGTGCATCTATCAGACCATATGATCGAGGCCATAAATGCTCTCCTGAAAAACCATAAACGACTAAATAAGCCGAACAAGTGAACAACTATTAGGTATTGCCTAATGTTGAAATTAAAGAATACTAACCACCATTCCGAACAAATCGAATACCAAAACATCAATTACTGTGTATATAAATCACTCTTCTTAGTTGTTACAATCATAACAAAGCTCAAACTTCCTTCAACTTAGAGCAAATAAATTATCAAAACCAACAATTTGAATTGCAAAGAGCAAACATTAAATCTTTCAGTAAATTAATTGAAACACAAACTCACTGTTCCATCCATCAGGTCTTCCTGCCAACTGTTTGGCCACTGCCCTTAATGAATAAATCTCAATCCTGCAATCAAAAAGCAACCAAAAATGGTGATTTTTTTTTTTCATCTCATCACAAACACCAAAAGATGATAACTCACACATCTGAAGAAGCCTCAGGATTATCAGCATCCGCAGCATCAAGAATCATAAGAGCATCCCATACCTAAAATTCAAAATTATGAACTCTAATTCACAAAACCCTAACAAAAGCCAATCCTTCGTGTAAACCAAAAAGATCTCACCTTTCGGTAAGGAATGGGATCATGAACTGAAACAATGGATCCGAGCTGCTTCTGAAGCTCAATGCCATGCAATCCATTGGTAGTGGAGTAGTAATGACGGATGTCTTCGCAAGGATAGTGAGTACTTGCAATGGCGACGGGATGGAGAGGAAGGAAAGCAATGGAGGCAAGGAATCCCGGAACGATTGGAAGAGTTCTCATGGAGATGGTGGTGGGTGGAGTTCGGAGGAGCCGAGGAGGAGGAGGAGGTGGAGGAGGAGAAGAAGGGTCGCCACTCGCCAGTGATGAGAGGCTTCGTCGCTTCGATCTTCTTAACGGGTTTATACCCGTTTGCCCGAATCCGCTAAGATAGATCCGTACCCGCTTACCAAATCGATTCCCTTCACGTTTCCCCGCGAACAACGGGAACCGGGCTTGTTCGGCTGCCATGGATTCCGGCGAGCTGGAGCTCAATATAGTAACAATTTCCTAAGAAAGTTCCTTCCTTTTTGGAAATAGGAATTGAGGTTTGACTTCTGGTTTGCTAATATGGATTTGGATAAGGGAAAGATTGTTTTTTTTTTCCTTGAGATTTTCAGGGAGCTCGATCTTTGGAAGACGAGGAAGTTTGTCACATGGACATGGTGAACTATTGAAGAAGATAAGATCAATGAATATTGATAACGAAACAGTTTGAGATAATACCGGTTAATGATGATAATGAATCAAAGATGCAACTTTTCAGATTTCTACTGAGAAGTTTGATAACTGGATTGAAATATATTTATGGCTGAACAAACTCTGAAAGTTGGTGAATGTTGTCATGTTATTATTGATCCTGAAACTCTGAAAAACCATTGGTTGTTAATAATGATGATTTAAAGCATGAGTCTCTCCATTTGTTCCACCAATCAGTTTAAGTAGACCAATTAAGTTTGCTAAAACAGAAAAAATGCAATGAAGATTGAAGACAAATTCTGAAGAATGCCAAGAAAAAGTTGTGAAATAATTGGAAATTTGACTAGATGTTCTTAGTGATCACTTTTGTATAAAGGCCCATGCAGAGTATTATCATAAGAACAGTGAATATTGCAATGAGCCTTTGAGCTCTCTCTCTCTATATATATATATCTACAGTGTAGAACCATTCTTATTCATTTAATAAGAATGCAATGTACAATGTACTGCCATTCTTTTTCATTTAAGACTAATAAGTTTCATCTCTCTCTCTCTTTCTCTCTGTGCAAAAGAATGAAGGCATATAAATGAAGTTTGGTGGCAATAAGGATGGAATATGGAGACTTAGTTATCTGCCACCTTTTGCTCACATTTGAGACTTCAACCTCTACCTGCTTGTTCTTCTTCTTCTTCACTTCTCTTATGCATCTCCCATTGTTTTTAGCATTTTTGAGAAGGTATTGTTCCATGAAGTTGTTGGTTCTTGCTTGCCTTGTTCTTGTCACTGTAGGTTCACTTGGTTTTGCTAGAGATATCAGCTCAAAGCACAACAATGGCAGATTAAGCCAAGAGATGTCAGTGGGTGTTGTCAACATTGAGTGTAAGATGAAGAAGGTGAAGCTCTGTGATCAAATGTTGAAGAATTCAAGCCTTGTTAATGAGAGAGTAGTGCCAACAGGACCAAATCCTTTGCATAACAGATGAAGAAGAAGAACAAGAAGAAGTGAAGAGAGGTGATTCTTGTGCTTCTCTTTCTCTGTATTTTTATGGTTATTGTATCCTGGATTTATCAAACTTAAAAGAATTAATTTGCTTTTTTATTCTGTGTTTTGTGTTCCATTGCAAACAAGAAAGCATGCTGAAACAACAAATTCAATTATTTTTAATCAAATAACTTCTCAAGTCTTCACAAATTACATTAATAAGATTTCTGATCACAAGAGGAAAAGAGAACATAAATGTCTTTCACTTTCATCAAAGCCTGTCAAACCTGCCTTCAATTAATTCTTTGCTCCCTCATTCATACCAAACTGAGAAAATATCCCAGTACCATCACCAAAAGAAGATACAGAAACATAAATATCGATACAAATATGTTTCACCAAAAGAGTAGTTTTTTTCAGAAGCAAGATAAGTGCAATACATTGTGTTTATTGTAAAATAAGAACAAGAAAAACATCAGAATAGATGCTTATTGTTGGACCGCATTCAAGTTGCATTGAAAACAACTAGACTTGCTTGAAATAAAACTGAACTTTCAATCTGGAGCTCCTTCAAATTCATACTCTCTGATGGCATCAATGTTAAGAAACATTAATATAAATGTAACTACAAAAGAGAATATCCAGGTTCTATACTTGTACTGCTTCTGTGCTCCGAGTCACCACTTGCAAGCCTTCAATCGATGTTGAAGAGCATCCAATTATCACAAAATTGTATACTCTAAGCTCGAACAAAATTCTTGAAAGCATGTTTTAGTTACCCTGTAATCACTTTTCAGCAAAACTCACCTCTCGCATTGGCTTGATAGATTCAGGCTTGTGTCATCAAGATGATGGGGGTTTTCGGCAGGAAGGATGAGAGGTGAATCACCTTGCAACTGTGAAAGGGATAATGAAGGCGATGGCGGCCGATCAGATAAACTCTCCCATGAAACATTACTGCAGATCAAAGCCTTGCGGTTTATGAAAGCTGGTTTCACTGGGATTGTTGAAAGTTCACTCTTGCATGTTAGCATGGAAACTACTTCAGACATTGGTGGCCGCAAATTTGGATACGGTTGAAGACACAACAAAGCAATATGACAAACATGGAGGACATCACTTTCTACAAATTCATCAGTTTGTAGTTTTGGATCCACCATATCAATGAGCCTTGATCTCTTGTAAAGCTTCCATGCCTTGAATCCAAATAAAAAAGACAGCGAGTGTAAGTAAATCGTCTTTACATTCTTGCATTTTACTAGAAAAAAACTAAGAAACAGAATTAAAATTTACATATTCTGGAAGATATTGCATTTCTGATGGGAGTGTGTGATCTGTGTTTTTCCTAAAACTGATTATCTCCAGAACAAGAACTCCAAAGCTGTAAATATCCGCCTTTTCTGATAATTCTCCTCTTATGGCGTACTCAGGAGCAGTATAGCCTCTGAAACATGTCGCCGGAAATCATATTAATCAAAACACATAATGATGTAAGCATCATTTTGTGAGCTTCTATTATGCCATTTCTATACGTTAACTATCTTCTCATCAAAATAAAACAATCGATTCGATTCATAAAGACATAGGTCGAATCATAAAGCAACTTACAAAGTCCCTGCAACAGTGGTGCTGAGATAGGCTTGATCTTCAGGGAAGAACCTGGCCAACCCAAAATCGCCAATTTTTGGCTGGAATTTGTCATCAAGGAGAATATTGCTTGCCTTGATATCTCGATGAACAATTCTCAAATGTGCATCTTCATGTAGATACTGTATTCCACGAGCAATGCCGAGAATGATTTGAAACCGAGCATTCCAACTCAAGAACAGCCCATTTTCTCCTGTTGTTATATGAATGAATTACCAATCAAAAATAATTATGACTATAAGAAACACAGGATCAGATACCGACCAAATATGATGCAATCCAAGCTTTTATTTTTCATGAACTCATATACAAGCAGCCTCTGTGCTCCCTCGGAGCAACACCCGACAAGACGGACAAGATTCTTGTGTTGGATATTTGTGATCATCTTCACCTCAGAAAGAAATTCAGATTCCCCTTGCTGAGATTTTCCAAGAGACAATTGCTTCACTGCAATCCTCCTCCCATCATCCAACTCTCCCTGTCAAACTTCAAATTCATCACAAACTAGTTCCAACATAGCTAATACATATGAATAAATCCTCCACTACTAGTACCTCATAAACTGGACCAAAGCCTCCACGTCCAAGTTGATTCCTTGGATGGAAATTCTTAGTTGCTGTCCTTAGAGTTTTGAAGTCAAAATAGCTAACTGCTCTAAGATCACTACTGATGTAATCTGGAACTGCCATTCCAATAGAAAAAACTATTTAAGCTCATATATATATATTTATATAGTAGTAGTAGTAGTTTAAACATTACCTCTTGAAGTTCTGTTGAATTGTATCATCTTCCACAAAGTTTCAGGCTTGACAAACTTCCAGAAAAGAAAGAAAACAAGAAAAATCATAACAAGGCATGCAGTAGCACCCAGCAAAAAGAATGAAATGGAAACAGATGGCTTTGGAGATTGTATTTCTAGCACATAAACATGTTGAGCTGGTGGTTCTGATGCTAAGAACTCTGCAACATGAAGTTTATTATCAGAAAAATTATAATATATACACCCATACAAAGTGACCAATAGTGAGTTGATAATCAAAGCTGATGCCTTTATATACATACCTTGAAAATTCAAACGGCCACCCATCTACTCTGTTTTAGCTTTGAGTTTTCCTTTTCCTTTTCTCAAACACCTCAACAATGGCGGATGAGAAGAAGCAGTGGTCAGTTCAGGTCCCCCATTGGCGTCCAATGAAGGGTTTGGGATTATCAAGAAGGGAGCTTTTTGGCACCGTACGGGTCTTGGAACCATCTGCAGGGCTGCCGAAGTCTCCAATGCGAGCTGGCCTTTCTCCATGGCACGCGTCCACCTTCTCCATCTCCGCCGGCATTTTCACAAACACCATTAGAGGCCTCTTTTAGAAAAGCGAAGAGATTTACATATAATAATATATTTATACTTTTTATATTTATATTTATATGGAATAATTAATAGCAGAAGTTGTAAAGTTTTTTTACATAAAAAAAAGGAACACCAGTACAAGCCTCCACTAAAAGTAGAGAGAAGAGCAACAAAACAAAAAAAACGGGACACGGGACCACCAGAGGTGGTAAAACCGACACGAAACAAGAGACAAAAGGAGGAAGATCCTTCCTCAAAGACGAAGACATCATGTCAGTCACTACCCCACGCTATGCTCCTGCAACTCCTCTGGTGTCGAGTTCTCCATCATAGCAGAAGTTGCAAGCTTTTTGGAGGCGTTGGACTGTGGAAAATTATTATTATTATTATTATTATTGTTTTATTAAAGTTTTTTTAAGTGAATAAACCATATTAATTAATAAAATATTGATACAACCGGTACTAATAAAAAAACTAAAAACTCTAAAAAATTCAAAAGTACAAAAGCAAAAAATATACTCACCATCGGTCAAAACTACTGAGCTCATCTCCTGGGATATACAAATGTTACTGTTTTATTGAATGTGCTGGTAGGCTCCTCAAATTTTAATTTTTCTTATTATTTTTGCATTTTTATCATTAAAAACATTCAAATGAAAAATATTGAGGAAAATTGATATTATTGTTGTCGGTTTCTTAGCCTTATAATTGATAATAATAAATAACTTTTGTGTGCATTTGGACTTGGAGCAACAATGTTTCTTTCCTCTTTTCAATGCCTTGAATTATTAAGCTAAAATATAACAATTTAAAATAAAATTTTATTTTTCTATGTATATATATAACACTTCTTTTATTAATATTTATACATTCTCCTATTACAAGAACATTAATAATAATAATAATAATAATGCTTTGTAAAGCAATGGCTGTAAAAAAATTTAAAACAAAAGCAAAACTTTTTCCTATCCAAATTTATTAAAATAAGGAGTTGCATTCATGGAAATCATCAAAGATATTCCTTCTCATATTCTTAATTTGGTGGCTTTCAAAAACCAAGAAAACCATGGCTTTTCCTTTTGATTGATTCATAGCAAAACCGCTCTTTGACAAGTTATGAAATAACAACGAACTCATCATAAGAAATTGGAATTAATTGATTTTATAAGAAGATGATTTCAATGACAGCTTGAGTGAGTAGCTCTTAATAACTGATTAATCACTGGGTGTCCAAATGCTTCTTTTTAAGAAAACAATATATATATATATTAATTTGAATTGGTTTAGCTTATACTGTCTTTTATAGTCAAACATGAGTGAGTTGGTTCCAATCAAATTGATGATCCTGTTTATTAAAAAACATTGACAAATAAATAAAAAAACAGGTTTACAAATATCATTAATCATCTTCCATTAGTTTCAAAAGAACGAGAGCAAGTCTTGCCATTGTTAATCTTCTCACAAGATGAATAAGATGGAAGCCTAAGTTTGATAAACAATATTTCATCATTCAACTCCCTCTTCTCATTATTTTTTATTTTTTTTTTAATGAAATATAGACAAGTCATGTTAGCGATGTGCAAATATGTGAAATTAATACTTTAACACATGTGCCCTCACTCTATATGAACTGAGTTATAAATTCTTTTTATTAAAAATATAAACATACTAGAGAAAGATCTCTATACTAATACTCTTTCCGTTCTTTTTTATTTGTCATAGTTAACCGAATCTCGTATACTAAGAAATTTAGTTATTTCACATAATTTTAAAAAAATTAGTTATTTTTTTAAAATTATTTTTTATTTATATTTTTTATATTTCATTTTTATATTTAATTCTAAAAAAGTTGAATAAAATGTTAAAAATATTTTTTTTAAAATAATTATAAATATTTTTAATATTAAAAAATAACAGATAAAAAAAATATGAATTTGTGATAAATAAAAAACAGCGAGATGGGCACGGGCCGGTTAACCAGCCCGGCGGGCCCGACCCGCCGCATTGCGGTTCACCGGCCCCCCGACCCGAACCCGGCCCGGCTAGGTATAGAACCCGGCGGGTCCGGGTCACAGGAAGCCGGGCCCGGAATCAGCCCGGCTTCCATGTTGACCTGACGGGCCGGGTTGGCTCGGCGGGTCAACCCGGCGGGTTGGGCCCGACGGGCAGGCCCACTCAATAAAAAAAATTAAACAATTCAGAAAGTTTAGAAAAAAAATAAAAAAAATTCAAAAAAGGGTTGGGCCCGGCGGGCCGGGCCGGGTTGCAACCGGGTCACGGGTTGGGCTAAGCCCAACCCGTAACCGGCCCGTCTCTATGACGGGCCGGTTACGGATTGTTGGCCCGGCCCTCCGTGTCAATGACCCGGCGGGCCCGTTCTGGGCCGGGTTACCGGACGGCCCGTGCCCACCTCTACAAGGGAGTATATTAAAAGATCACAGGCATAATGCTCCTCCTTCATTCTAATCCTGCGAGCATTAATTATATTTGTGATTTATTTATCATTAATATATATAAATGCATGCATGCATGCATGCATGGTGTTGAATGACATATGTACCTTGCTCTTCTGTTTTGGAAGCAGACTTCCACTAGCCTAGGCCCCAAGCTCAAAGGTTTAAGGAAATATTCTATAAATATATATATAAATATATATAGATATATATATACACACATACATATGTGCGCACACACACACACAAGAACTGAAGAAAACTTGTCATTATATAGATATATAGAGAGAGCAGCTTAAGGGTGCTGCGGACCAATTATATTGCAAAATAATAGCCAAATCATGATACCATGTTAGATGTCAAGTTGTCAACATAGCATACTATTTAGTTTTGATTTAATTTAAAATTTTAAATTAATAGAGAAACTCATGTTTATATGTTCGAATGTATATTTCCTATGCTTGATTTTTTAAAGGAAAGATGAGCTTCCATATTTTGAAGAAGTGTTTTTATGCACCAATATATATGACTTAACATGGAAATTTTCTTTGCAGTTTCATGGGATCACGTGTTGCTATTATTTATTTGTTATTTTTTTTTAATAAATAAACCATATTTATTATTAAAACAAAAAACAAAAAGAAACAAGTGATATGAAATCCATTAGTTATGGATTAAACAAAACGGCTTCACATCACCCTGGAGCCGAGAGGGATAACATACATGGCTATATCATATGGTATGAGTGGGCTCCTCACCTATGTCCCATCTCTGGCTATCACGGTCCTTACATGAGGTCCCAACAATTGGTTGCATTATATGATGGAGATGGAATCATCTAGTCTTATCCAATTCTCAACTGGGAGTTCTTTGATTACTATGGAATATTCATGGACCTAGCTTTTGACAGCTAACCCACCACCATACCTAGATAGGGCTATCACGTCCTGATGAAAACCCCATATATCACTTGCTCTGGCCCATAATTTTTCACATTCCCCTTCTTCAAAGGCCTCATCTTATTCTTATAAAGCTTATGAGCTAAGTCCACCCCTCTGCCAAACTGGGCCAGGTCCATATCCCACAATGCATGCTATGAGGACTTAGGTGCATGTTGTGAAACTTCAACCAATCCAACGACGACATGTGTCCCTCACTATACAGGTGCATGCCCGACTCCTAGTGCAATTTATGAGAATTCTCAACACGGTGGACCAAGAGTTGTTCGTCACATTGGTCACGTTGGTAAGCCCAACCATGATTTCTCTAAGTGAAACCTCCTCGATCCGTCTGAGTAGTGTCAGAACAGGGTGTCGCTCATCCATCAGTCTGAGCAGCTTTCTTTGAGTGTCCAACGGTTCTTCGCCTCACCAGTCTTAAATGTTGAGCTCCTCCGTTATGGCGGGAGATAGTCTCCACTGCCAACCGGCCAGCTTGACAGGAGTAAATCGCTATCTCCTGAACTCCATTACCACCACTATTGCAAGAGAAAAATTCCACGACCGATGACCGTAGTTGGAGTTTCAATAGAAAGCCCTCATTTCCTCCATGACTAATACTATTGACTTATATTTTAATTAATTAATTACTGTTGTTAGTATCATTATTATGTTTAACCACCTAAATAGTCATAGGATTTTTATTTCTCCCCCCTCTGGTCCATGCATTTGAGTTTTTGTATTTTTAAAACAGGTAAAAAGGTCAAAATCACTGTATACTTTAATTGATGTGTTTTTTTTTTTAAATAAAATATTAATAAATAATTATAAAATAATAATAATAAATAAAAAGGTTTTAGATTTGAACTTGGATCCGGATCCAAAGTTAAATTTCTCCATTCTCCTTCTCTTCGGGCACTACATCCACCACCTTCTCCATCGTGCTCTTGCACCACCATTTACAATAAACATAGTAATCAATTCCGTACGATAGATCCTAGTCAAAGCAAAAGTTTCTTTGGTCAAATTTCTTCTTTTTATCTCTCTCTTGTTTGAGGTGTAATTTGCATTGTTGTTCAACATAATGATTTTGGTAGCATTTTTTAATGTGCCAGAAATGTAGTTGCTTTTGTTGAATAACAAAAGATATTTTCTTAAAGCATAGGGCTTCTAATGTTGAATTTTCTATTGTTTGCTTTAAGTCATGTGTTTCTTATTTTTTCGGTTAATTACTTCTTGTGTTCACTACTTTTTTTCTCATGAATTTGTTTTTCACTGTTTTTTTTTCTCATGAACTTGTTTCTTGAATTTTCTCAAATTTAAAAATTCAGGATCATTTGTAGGATGTGGCCTCCTCTATTGCAAATTAAGGAGACCAAGGTAACAATTGAAACAAATTTTATATACATATAATAATATTTCATCTACAAGTGCTACCTTAGCAACCAAAATTGTTACCAATAATTTCTGTCATTTTTGGCAAAAGTAATTATTTCATAGATGTTCCCTTAAAAAATATAATAAAAAAAAAAAGAAGAAAAAAAAAGAGAGAATTAGTTGGTTTGGAAGTTGAATTCTCATGCTTATGCCTGTTTTCTCTTTTATGAAATATTGAGTGGTTACCTATGCTTGTGTTGAGGCTGTTATTAGGAGGTGCATGAGTGTGATAACTGATAAAGAGGTTAATCCAAGCGAGTGGTGGTGACTTTTTTGTTTGTCAATTTCACAATGATGGACAACTTATATGGATTTTGTTGACTTCATCACCATTTCCCTTCCGAACAAAACACGCATCACCCACTAACAATCAAATCGTTTATTAATAGCTAGGTTCCAATTAAATTTTTTTCTAAGTAATAAAAATTTAAATTATGGGTGATGATATATTTTTTTAATACGAGTAATGGTTGTGTATACATGGTCTCAGTGTTTATATGTGCATAAGTCCCGTCTCTACTTGCTTCGCTGAAGCTTGTACATACTTCTATTTTTTTTAATAGTTTAGTCACTCATCTTGCCCAAAAAAAAAACACACACACATCATGCTAAGTCAAAAGACTAATACCGTTGCCAAGACAAAAGAGAGTAAAATACATAGATTATTTGAGTGATTAAATTTTATTATTATTACATAAAATAAACAAGTTACTAACCTTAATTAATATTGAGAGAGAGAGAGAGAGAGAGAGAGAGAGAGAGAGAGAGAGAGTAAATTCACTCTTTCACTACAATACTAAGACTATCAAAACTTTTTACTTGTCTTACAAACTTACAATATCTACATTATAATGAGAAATTCATTATCTTCTCAGTTAAGTTGGGAAAATATCCAACTTATATTTGAAGTATTTGTTTTTTTATATAGAATTAATTTTGACAAAATATAAATTTATACAACTAATAAAATCATTCAAACCTCATCCATGTTCATTGAGTTCATAAAATCATAAAGTTTGGCCCATGAATTGTTTAATTGTAGTGATGTATTAATCCTACTAATAACTTTCACTTAAAAAAACAACATAGTCTAGTTTGTCTTTGGAATCTTTGATTGTTCATTGTCAGTATTTCTTTAATATTTTGTTGAACATGGACCACTTTATTCATTTTTAATTATTTTAATTATTTTATTATTTATTTATTAGTTTGCCAGACTTGAGGTCCAAGAAAGCCAGTTCCTCTATCATTCATCTCTACATATATCACAAGATTATGACTACTTTTCTTTGTCCCAATTCAATACCTCCTCTTCCTCCTCCTCCTCCTCCATCTTCTTCTTCATTTTACATTACTTTTATTTTATTTTATTATTCTTATTTATCTTCATCCTTCTCCTTATTGTTCTTCTTTTTATTTATTTTTTTATTTTTATGTATATAAAAAAAAGGAAATTAGAGGGAAATGATGAGGATGAATTCGCTCGCCGATCTGAAATGGCAGTTGAATCCACACGCCTTGCTGAGCACCACAAATTCTTGTGTTATATCTGATCCCTCTCTTTGTGATTTTTGACAAATTTCTTTTCTTTTTTATCATTTGCATTCTCACTGTTTTAATCTATCATATTTTATTTATTTATTTATATACACTAATTAGGGTAATTGATGTTGTCTTTCAATATATATATATATATAGATACCTAATAACTACTAGTTTGTTTCCCATAAAAGCATAGTTCTATTTATAGCAAAAAAAAAAACATCCAGTTTGTAGTATGCCATCTTAGTTTTTTTAATTTAATGTAAAACTAACAATTTTCTTCTTCCATGTTCCATTTAACTGTTTAAAAAATCAAATTCTCTCTCTTCTTTCCCTTCTTTTCTCTTGTCATCTTTTCATCTTTCTCATGTCCACACTTTTTTATTTTTTATTTTTTCTAAGTGGATAAACACAAATGGATTATAAAACGGGGAAAAAATAAATAAATAAATAAAAAGAACGAAGATAAACCAATAGATTTTTTACATTCATATAACCTAGTGCGTTTTTTCATAGTATTAAGTATTAACATTTCATTTGTGGTTAATTTACATGGTAGAGGGGAGAATTGTAATAGAGCCAAACCAAGCTTTACTACGGTCAAGCTCAAACTTTGTTCGGTTCGGCTCCATTTTAATTGAGTTAAAGTCCAAGTTTTAAACTTTATTTATTAGATTTGGGCTCTGCTTGATAAGAAAAATGTAGAATTCGGGTATGACTCATTAGTCACATTAACATGATTAAATAATTTTTTTTTAACAAAGATGACAGGCACCATTTCACAAAAAGTGTCAAGGGACAGATAAGTGTCAAGGTGTATCAGTTACAGTGGTTTAATAACTCTTTAGAGATTTATTAACTCAGTCAGATGTCACATAGGATAATTAAATTTTTATTATGTGTATGTTCAGATATTTCAGAAACTAAACTAAATTAATAAATTTTTTGTCTTGCAATTCTGGAGGGAAGAAAACGATATTTGACTCATAAACAATAAATAAACAGTACAATTATAGTATTTATACAAGAGTTATTATAGTGAAAAGTAACGTATTACTGAAAAGTAATGTATTTGTTACAACATGAGCTCTTCATGATTCATGTGTGGAGTTCAAAATTTAAGTTTTAAAATCATTAATTTAAAGTCATTTATTTAGATTAGCATCCCGCAAGATTAACTACTTCAAAAGTATATAAAAGGAGAAATTTAAATTAATATTATTATTGGGAAAAAATAATTCATAACTTATATTAAATAACAAAATGCAAATGCTTTTATCCAAAAATTTTTTTATTTGTAAATAAAGTTAAAAACTAAATGTCACGGTCCACAGGCCGTGCCTTGTGGGCCAGAGTTGTTGGGCTGTCCCTGTCCGGATATACACAAGGCCCGGCCTACGTAACTCCTAAAGCCTGCCAGCCCGACACACGACAAAAAAAAAAATATTAGAAGTTGGAGTTATAAATATCCAAATGGTATCTCTATTTTTTGTTTTTTTGTTTTTTAGTCTTTTTAATATAAAATTCACCATTTTAGTCCTTGTATTTGTACATTTTCATTCTTTAGTTATAAAATCCGCCATTTTGGTCCTCATATTTACACATTTTCATCTTTTTGGTCTCTCCAATTCATCAACTGTAAGTACCAAAATGGCAGATTTGTCAATTAGAGGGACTAAAAAGATAAAAATATAAAAATACGAGGACCAAAAAAACAGATTTTATATTAAAAAAGACTAAAAAAACGCAAAATAGAAGGACCATTTTGATATTTTGACCGTCAGAGAATAACGGGTTGCGGGTTAAGATCCGACAAGAAAATCCGATTCGGAGCTCCACTCAAAGCTAAAAAGATCCGAAGGGCATAACAGTAAATCCAACCTTTCCTCCAAACTCGAGGTCTATAAATCCTCTTCTCCCACGCCCAAACCCTAACCCTAGCATCCGCCCTCTGGTCTCTTCTCTAATCTCTCTCTTGATTTTTTTAAGGGTGTTATATTTTTTAATTTTTATGGATTGATTTGGGAAATTTGGGAATTTGATGCGATGATGAGCGATAATTCGAATTCGAGAGCGTTTTCATTGCTCGATGTGAATTCAAAATATTATTCCTGTGCGGTTACCTGAGCAGCCATACTCCCTCATAATTTCTAATGTCTAATTTTCTCTGTTTTGATTTTCTTATTTATTTATTTTTTTGTATCTCTTGATTCATATTTATGACATTTAATCTGATTTTTATCGCTGCCTATTATTGATTGATCTTTCTTTCTTTCAAAGAGAAATTTTAAATCCAATCTTCTATTTATTATTTATTTATTTATTTATTTATTTATTTATTTATTTTGTTTTGCATTTTATGTAGGTATATATATGATTTAGTTAATATTGATGACAAAAGACTAATATATATATATATATATATATATATATGTGCGCTTTTGAATTTAGGAATAGGAATAGTAATGAAATGCATGAAAAATTAGTGATGAAAATGAATAATAATGGGACTAAAATGTGTTTGGTTAAAATAAAATTTATTGAAAACGTGGCGAAAAGAAAAATAGTAAAGTTAATATTTTGTTTTTAATATAAATTAATAATGTTGAAAATATTATTTATAATAAAATTTTAATTTGTAAAATATTTTGTCTATTTTAACTACTTAAATTATTATCAAATGTTAATTAAATAATTTATTTTAATTATTATTAATGTAATTAGTATAATAATTAGGTATTATAAATAAAAATTTAATGCATTATTTTTTAAAAAATAAAAAATTAAACTACTACATTTTGAAATAATTTAAATATTATTATTTATTTTAATGATTATAATTAAATATTTATATTAAATAGAAAATATTATTATTATTTTTATAAAATTAGGAATAGAGTAGATATGTCTGAATCTTTTTCATTTCTCTTAATTTCTTTCGAATTTAGGGTAACAGTAAGGGTTTTAACGGTGTATTCTCATTTTTTTACTAACGATTACTCAAATCCAAACACATACTATATTATATAGTGTGTATGAAAATATATTGGTAATAAAGATATGCATTTGTGATTAGAACTTTTTGAAAGATGTACATGCAAATATGTATCTTTTTATTTACATGATCATGTGTGTGACCACAATTTTTTCAAGGGTGTATATACAAAATGTAACTTTCACAAGGTTGTACATGTAATTTCAACTTCAACAATTTTTTTTTTTGGATAAATACATGTGGGTTGTCCGAATTTTTTTTTTAAAAAAAGCTCTTAAGAAGTTGCAATTACTCTCAATTACTGCTAATAGATTTAATAGAAATCAAAACGAACACAAGGCGAAAATTTGTGAGTGCATGCATGGTACCGGTGAATTATATTGAATTTTCTAAATTGATGTATTATTAAAATAATAAAAGAGACCACAAATAAAATATTAAAAATATAACATTGAGACTGAAATGAGGGGCAAAAACCGAAGATGGAGTGTGGAAAAGGAGATTGAATAATTAGTATTAATGGATAAATTTTCATCAAATAGTGATTTTTTTAAAAAATTATTAGTTTTATTGCAAAGAATTAAAAAACAACACAAGATAATTATATCAATCTTAATTTTGATTTTTTTTTATTTTAAAATAAGTGAGTAGATATTTCACTCTTTCATCATATTTTTCTAAAAATTTATATCAATCATTAATTGCAAATTTTGATAAATTTGATCAAAATTGAGGTATTTTTGCCATTAAATATTTCAACTCACTAAGATTTGGATTTTGGGGTAATTTTTTTTAAAAAACCTATTTATTATTTTTTGTTGTTATATTTAAAAATCTATGTTATGTTCCATGTATTATACACGTACATAGTTTATTTTCGGTTATGCATATATTACATGGTAACCACACAGCTCAGCGATAAGCTAATATATTCATTTTTTTTAAATTATTTAAAAGTTTCCATAAAAATAATGTGACATGATATGCCATATGCTATACATGCTATATCAATCAAACATATCTATCTCAATACTAATTAATTTCAGAAAATAAAAAAAAAATATGTGTTTATCATCATATGCACTGCACACTATATATGAATTATACAGTTGCGAACAACCACTTCATCAATTTAAATAAAATTTTTTAAATAAAATATTTATTTATAAAAATATGAGATTAAACTTTAAAACTCACACAAAGTAAAAGTACAAGTATGAGTTTACTCCACATTATTGGATATCGTTTGACTCTAATTTTTTTTTTTTAAAATTTGATTATTTATAACCTATATTTTATTTTTAGAATACAGATCAAAATAAAATTTGTACTCATTATACATTATTGTATAATAATAATAATGTATATTTTTAAAATGTAAAGATAAAAAAGATGGACAGCTGTAATTGAGAATTAATGGTGCATTAATCTTTTAATATATATTATTATTAGAAAATAAAAAATAAAATAATAATATATATATATATATAGAAGAGGGAAGTGGACTTGAGGGAAGTCGGCCGATATTTGGGAAAGTTAAGCTTCAGCAATGGCGAGAGAAGCAAGCTCTTCGACTGGTCCATGGATCCTGGAAGCTGTGCCGCTGCTCGTCGTTGTCCTCATGGCCGCGCACGTCTTGGCACTTGTATTGTTTGCTTTCTTCCTCTATCTCATTGTCATACAGATAAATGAACTAGTGATTGATAAATGAAGGTTTATTGGATGTATAGATTAGCAACTGATAAGCAGCAGCCTCAGCGGACGAAGATGCATTAGGATTTCAATGGTGAGTTCCCTTTCATTCTCTGGATTTATTAGGGTTTCAATCTGTGATGCTGTTTTTATTAATTCTGCGTTACTTTGAAGTAGAGTAATTGAAAGAATTTCGTTTTTCTCTATCTAGGATATAGTATCATAGTGGATCCCAATAGGTGCAGCATTCAATGGCTATGAAGAAGTTGAAAGATGAGTCCTTTGCTAGGTTATGTGCTCAAGAGCACTTTAGACATCATCTTGCTGTTTGTTTTAGCCAAGAGGCCTTGTTTTTATTTAGGGATACTGTATGATTACTAAAAATAATTTTTTTAATCAATTTTGTGCAACTTTGAAGTAGAGAACCACGGAAATTAGTTTTGTGTGGTATATTACTGAAGCTTATCTCACGATTCTCACTGGGAGCAGGATTTGATACTGCAAGGATCCTAAATATGGTTTCTTTATTACTTTGAGGTAGAGAACTATGGAGCTTTTGTTTTGCTGTTGTGTATAGTAACATACTTATCTTATTGAGAAGAGTTTAATGGTGATGAAGAAGTTGTTAAATGAGTTCATCACTTGGGTATGTGCTCAACAGCACTTTAGGCATCATATTGCCATCGGTTTTATCCCAGAGGTCTTGGTTTCATTTGGGGACGCTCTATAAAACCTAAGTATGTTTTCTTTTTTGATTGGTTTTGCTAAATTTGAGGTAGAAAGCCATGGAAAGTTTGTTTGTTTCCATCATGTATGTTACCATAGCTTTTTCCTGTAGGAAGAGGATTCAATGGCAGTGAAGAAGTTGATAATGAGTGCTTTGCACTGTAGTGTGCTCAAGAGTATTACAAGCTTATAGTCTTATATATGTATGTAGGCTTATAGACTTGTCGAACTAGATACATAATGATTTGGGGTTTAAGAGTGAAATTTTTGGATTATTTGAGACATATGGCACAGGGAGATTCATTGTCATTTATATTTGGGATTTCACCATCTTTTTACTTCTATGCATCTTTGATGAAATTTTGTTGAATTAACTTCATGGGCTGAGATAGGTTATGGCCAAGGCAACATGAATTGTTTTGTCTATTCCAAGGATATTTAGGTTTTTGTATGGTTTCTGTTTTACTCTTATCTGTTTTGTTGTGAAACTAGCATGTTCTTGGTTTATACCACTTTCACTCACTTGAACTATTCTATTTTTTAAGACAGTTGACTCTCATTTTATAACCTCTTATTTGGAAAGAGAAATCCTATTTAAAGTTTTACACCATCAAGGACTGGTCCTAAATTTATGCCCAGGGTTTGCAGTTATCAGGGCTTAACACTTTTGGGACTTCTTGCTGAGTCTTAATAGTGGTGACGTTTTTGTAGAAGGTTACTTCATCGCTTATCCATGCCTCCTCGCTCGTGGATCTTGTGAAAATTGCGTCAAAGAACCCATTGCTGCTCCTCCTCTGGTTTGAGAGGAAAGGCGAAGGTGTATGGGATTCTGAATTGATGATCCTCAATCCTCGTATTCTTGGTGCTTGAGCTTTTCACAGCGGTCGTAGCGGAGTTAGCACCAGTAAATGTTACCTCAAAGATGTTGTCCTCAAGTACTTCTTTTGGCAACCCTTCTTCGTTGATGAACTATATTGGACGAAAGAATATCATGAGTAGGTCAATTGATCTTGAGAAGACACTAAAAGATTATCTAGATAAGAGTACTGAGCCTGAATACCTTGATCTTTTTATTGTTGATAAACCCACCAACAAGCAGCTTGCTAACAACCTCTCTTACTTGAATCATCAAGCTAAACTCCTTTCTAGAGTTTCGCTAAAATATTTCTTTCAGTTAAGTGAAGAAATTCGTAGGGTTGAGGCGGAGAATCGGAAGGCATCGAGGGTGGTGAACCTCGCGAAAAGGTCGTGGAGAGCGAGACTCTGGCAGGGAAAAGAAAGTTAAAACTCACCTCAGGGAGTTCGCTAGCGAGCCTCACTGCCTCGGCGGGATAATGGCCCATCGGGCAGCTGGGAAGCCGGGATAGAAAGTACCTCGAGAGAGAGTCTTCATGAGCTTTTGCGCTCTCAGACTCGGTCTACGATTGCTCGCATGGAGGTGGACTTGTCCAAGGGAAGTCAGTTGGTGTATATTGCACCAAACATCATCAAGAAGTTGGCAGACTTCTACAACAACATCCAGATCTCTATCCTCACCAAGGGATATGATGACTACCACAATTCTGAGGCCAACTTGCTGATCACGAAAGGCCTAGTCGGAAGATTGTCCAACACATCAAATGTTGGATTTGCTTATTCAATTTCTGGTATTGCTGATTATTTCACTACTCATGGTGTTGAGGGCTATCGAAAGGCGCGATTAGCGCTGAAGACGTCCGAGGGGACTCTACGGAACATTAAAGCGACATCTACGGTTGTACGATCTGACCAGCTACTGCGGATGATCGTGAACTAGGCGATGGAAGTATTTCGATCGCGGTTTTTCCAAGTCTGAGTGCTGTGACAACACCTGCTCGGATCGCGTCTGATCGAGATGGCGGCAGTTGATGAAAGGCGAGGCGCGCATCATCGCTATCTTCACGCTTGAGGAACCTTATGCGAAGGTTCGATTGCTTTGAATAATGGCCTTAAAGTCGCACGGCGGTTATCTCAGTCAATGAGTCGGGTTATGATATCAGTGATAACTTTCGAGCGGCAGAAGTACCGACCTTTGAGGCGAACAATGTTCCCAGCAGGCGTCGTTGTGGAGGTCCCCAGAATAGATACGTCGCCCGTATTTATCAAATCGGGCGTTGCGAAAGGGACTAGTTACGAATACGAGTCGTTGACCACGACTTCTGTTGGTGAGTCGATGCTACTTGTCTGCTGACCCGACAACTGCTCTCGCATGACTCGTAAAAGGGAATTCGTAGCTCAGAATAGTACTCGGCCAAGTACTTACTCCACTGATTCGAGATGTAGATGTTACTCGTCGGGGCAGCTTCGAGGAAACTAGGAGCTTTCGGTGAAGCCGCTAGCGATTATCGGCGGACGTGTGTCCGCGTTTGGCGAAGATCCCTTACTATGAGGATCCGCGTCCTCGCCCATGACGAAAGAAGAAGGCGGCGATGATATTTCAGTATCTTACTTGCTTGTATGATCGTCGTCACTAGGGAAGAGGAGAAGGAAGAAGGCTGCTTGTGATTGAAGGCTCTTGGCAGCAGTTGAAGTTGAAGATCTTCTCACGATCTATGATGATTATGATGATGATGCGGATGATGAAGAAGAAGTTCGGGAGGCTACTCGACCCAAAAGTAGCCTCTATCGGCCGCGGATATGAATATCCTCGATTAAAGGGGAGTTGGAGCAGTGTGTCGCCTGACGGCCGGTCTCGCCTGATCCGCGAGGAGGATACTCTGATGAATCCTGACTACCCACGCTGGCGACAAATGTGCCTTCTACGTCTTATGGAGGTTGGCGCCCTCTACGGCCTGAGTCGTCCTATCGTCCTATGGGAATGTACGTCGGGGATCGGGAGTGAGTGCAGATTGAAAGCAAGGACTACTCCGTGATGATTTGCCCTCGGCGCAGCGAAAGCGAGGCGATGTTCTACATCCCACTGGAGCTTGGGAAGTTTGATGAAGTGTTCATGCGATGGGAAAGCATCACCAAAAACATTGTTTCAGGCTACGGCCGTCTCGGAAAGGGAGAAGGCGGGAATACGTTGAAAAATGCGCTTGGAGAATATGAAAAACTCACTTGGATGCAGTGGAGGACTGCCTTTCCTGAAGAGTACGAGAAGCTCTTAGCGTCTGCTGACGGACGCGAAGGTACGCAAAACATTATTTCTCAATTGCGTACAATATTCACTCTTGAGGACCCGTTCAGAGGTTAGAGCAAGGCCCAAGAGGAGGCATATAGAGATCTTGAGAGGATCTCTTGCAAGGATGTCAGAGATATCATCTCATTCATGAATGAGTACATGAGGATTGCCTGGCGGAAGACTATTCATCTACTGGGAAGCTATCGGAGAAATTAGGCTCGAACTTCAGGGAGATGCAGGCGAGGTCGAAGAGAGCCTTTGACCCGGTCTTGTCGAAATAACGCGGTTGGGGTTAAATACAATTCTTTGACATAAATTCTTGGAGGAGGAATGCGAAAGGTACGTCGCTAGGGTCCTCGAGACTACAGGGTTACAGTAACCAAATACGTTCCGGGTATTACTGAGGGAAAAGAAAAGAGGTATGGGGCTCGAAAGTCCAGCTACCTGAAAAGCGAGACCACGTGACTCCCGTGTCGAGGTGAAAAGAAGAAGCGTCGAGGTCGGGGAGGCTAGCGAGTGTTTCTTGTGCGGAGTAGAAGGGCATTTCGCAAGAGAATGTCCAAATGACAAAAGAAACATCAAAAGGGTGGCTGTGTTTGAAGGTCTGGAAATTCCAGAAGACTGTGAGATCGTCTCAGTGCATGAAGGAGAAGATCTCAGCGACGCAATTTATTCTGTTTCTGAAGGAGAAAATAATGAAGAATTGGACCATGGGGTCAATGTATTTATCAATAGGGAAACACTCTACTACCTACGGGAGGAAGATCGCACATATTTCCTTGGAGGTGGTGGATGGAGGTGTTCAGTGAGAGTCTCACAACAGGAGCACGACTGCAGACATAGGTGGGACTATTATACTAACACTATTGATAAATCTCACGGGTTACTGAAAAGAAAGTGATCGCGAGAGGTGGAGCGAGATCGCCGGCGTTACACGTACTCGCTTGTCTGGCGTGTGCTCGCAAGCGATTATGTTGACTTGGGCGCAGTATACGCAATGAAGAGGTCCGGCAGTATCTGATCAGCGTGACTGATGATGGAGCAATGAGAACTACATCCGAGTTGTGAGATGGAGATCGAGCTGAAAAGGCGAAGTTGCGAGGAGAAAGAGGTGGCAGAAGAAATGGTGATAGCGACGAGTTTACGAGAGCGGTATGCGGCGAGGAATCAAAGAAGCAATTGGAAGAATTAAAGCTGGAAAGAGATAGGCTGACATTGGAAAATGAAGCCTTAAAGAAGAAATTGAAGCCTCGAGATGCTGGGTTTGAGGACATGGGTCATGGGACGTCCTTGTTGTGATGGTAAAGACAAACAGTAGGCTGTTGCTTATTCACTTTAAAGGAAGAAGAAATGGCTATCTGATCTAGTAGTAGAAGCTGGACATTCGAGGAACTACTCCGTTTTAAAGGTCGATGCCGTTCTTGATCTTGAGTGCGATAATTTGCTTGCGATCGGCGAAAGGGTTGCGAAAGAGTGCTTGAGGGACTGACGTCTTTGAGGTAGTAACATTTCTTGGTGCTAACTACGTAAGCATCTGCGGGGAAAAAGCTCGAAATGCGGCAACATGAGGATTGGGGATCGTCGATTGAGAATCCGTGCACCTGCCTTTCCTCTCGAGACTAGGTGGAGGCGGCGGTGGATTCTTGGATCTCGATTTCATAAGATCCCAGTGAGGTGGAGGAGTCGCGGATAGAAGGTGATGAAGTGACAGCCTGCAAAGCGTCTCGCCACTATTAAGACTGACGTAGAAGTCGAAAGTGTTGGCGGCTTGAAGAGGCGGAGATGGAAGAAGAAGAATACATTCAGATTGAGAAAGTTGCGGTCTGATCGTCGATTGTGAACGTTAACTACGAAGTTTGGGGACTTGATCTGAGAATTAAAGAATCTTTGATTACGTTGGTGAAGAACGGTGATGAAGTTTTGAGCACAAAACAAGGTAACACATGTAGTGGAAATCATTAATCAGTTGATCATACAGGATAAACCTTTAAAGCATATTAGCATGACGTGGAGGAAGCCTTGAGAGCCACATTCAAGCCTCCTCAAATTGAAGGTGATAAGGCCCTCGACCCGTGACCAGCGGGGACCCACGGCATTCATTGTTACATTCACGGAACAACGGTGGATCAAAAGCAGGTGTGGAGACGAGGGCGAAAGAAAGGATGGTGTTCGACTACAAAAGGTTTGAGCAGCAAAGCTGAAAAGGATCGATTATAGCCTACGGCATCGATACTATCCTCAAAAGAATAGGCCAGGCGCTATCTCACTCAAAGTTCGACTCGAAGAAGCGAGACTTTCATCAAGTAGCCATGAGCCACGAATCGATTCGATGGGCTGCGTTTTGGGTCCACTGATGGAGTACATATGAATGGGATTTGGTCATGCGTTCGGCTTGAAGAATGACTCGGCGGTTTTCGAGAAAAATGGATAGCATTTCGTGGAGCAAGAGAAGACTTCATCGCGGTTTATATTGACGATATTTTAGTCTTTTCGAGAACCGGGGAGGAGCATCTGAGACGTTTGAAGCGGAGATCTTTGGAGATCGCAGAAAAAAATGAGCTGATACTAAGCCCGACAAAAATGAAGATTGGAACTCAAGTTGTGGAGTTCCTTGGAGGCGATGATTAGCGGCGGGGAAGATCCGATTCTGATCACGCATCATGAAAGAAAATTCGTGACACGGTGAAGAGCTAAAGGCGACAAAGGGACTACGGTCGTGGCTAGGTATTACGAGCTACTGCGAGAAGTACGTTTCCCTAACTTGGGAAAAAAATACTTGGTACATTATACTCTCAGAGACTAGCCACCAGTGGAGAAAAGCGTATGAGCATACGAGTTGGGAGGCTGAGTCTGAGAGGTCGAAGGCGAGTCGAGAGCTGCCCGGATCTACGGTGATACCGCTTGAGGAAAATCTAGATGTCATGGGGAGACAGACCCGGATCTCGTGGATGGATGGGGAGGAGTTTGTAAATGGAAGAAATTCCTAAAAGACCCGAGCTCTTGAGCAGGTTTGTGCGTATCGAGTGGGAGTTGTTCATACAGTGCACTATTGATCTTGAAATATTCACGGTAATAGATAGTCTCGGCGTAAAGTTAAAGATCTGGCTATCTTGTGAAATCGTCGTCGAGGAGCAGGAGCGTGACGATAAGTCTAGGTTCTCTGACAAAGAAGTCTTTGAGAAATAAACCATCACGGGTAAGATGGATTGCTTTT
The DNA here is from genome assembly GCF_009730915.1 of Dioscorea cayenensis subsp. rotundata. Taxonomy (NCBI): domain Eukaryota; kingdom Viridiplantae; phylum Streptophyta; class Magnoliopsida; order Dioscoreales; family Dioscoreaceae; genus Dioscorea; species Dioscorea cayenensis. The sequence continues at coordinate 5,067,614 of NC_052478.1, forward strand.
AGTGATTTTATTACAGGCCGATTTACATGCATTTGACGTGTTGGGAAGCTCTGTCGGTTAGGCGGTCGTTATCGAGCGTCAGTTCTCTAGATTAAGATAGATCGAGTGGAGCCGGTAGCGCTGAAATCGATTAAGCGATGGAGAATGCAATTGTCTGATGTGAGTAGGCCACATCTTGGGAGGCGAGTGAAAGGGCCATGCTGATGATTCGAGTCTTTGGGCATTTTCGCTCGACAGGAAGGAATAAAGTTTCTTTAACTTTATGTTTATAATGGATTGATGAGTTGTAAATCGTCCAGGTGTGTTTAGTCTCGTGGATTGATGTTTGTCGTCGTCCGTGAAGTGTGTTTAAATGGTAAGTGTGTTTGAAAGTTGAGCACCGAGGGCAATTAGCTAGTAAGTTGAATGGATGCTGGTAATTCCAGGTCTTGCTTAAGCTTTTAAGCGAAATACTGACCTACTCCAGCTGGGACAGTCTTTGGTATATTAAGTGAAATGTCTTCCTAAGTTACTTGGGAGATGTGGTTCTGGCGTAGTTTAGAATACCCTAGCAGGGACCCCATGATCACTTTGTTGTCTTCAGGCTCTGCCGTAGAAATCTGGTAAAATCTTCTGATGATATTAATGATTGTTGGATATTTTTATTCTTAGTCAGCTAACAAAAAAGAACTCCTGACTTGAGTTCAATCTTTCGTCAATAGTGGATTATGATACTCTTGATGGCTTTCAATGGCCAAATGCCGACAACTGGTGAAACAATGTTTAATGAGCGTAGCCCCAGCAGAGTCCCAAATAGTCATTGCCCACTTATTTATCAAAAACACTTCAAATTCTTAGAAAGATGTATTATACCGAATTAACTTAATTTAAAAATGCTTGCCCAAGAACTATAAATAGAGAAAGCGTTGTCGATTCGGTTCCGTAGGTTGAAAACACCAAGATAAATAGATAATTTCACTTACTAATCTTATCGATAGGTTTAGCCCTCTGTATTGTTGATCATCCTGAAACGCTGGTACGTCTCGTGGAAGAGACAAGGATCTTGCAAGTGCGAAGACTCTTGGTGAAATTTTATTTATGATGAGGTCAGACTCTTCGACAGGTCACGTATTATTTCTCAGTTAATGTATTAGCTCTTGGGGTCCTTCGGAGGATCGACAAAAAGCCGAAGGGGCGTCTGAGAGGTCTGGGATCTCTTGCGAAGATCTCCAGATATTATCGCCGTTGAATAGATGCGTGAGGATGTATAGCTGGAAATGATAAATCCTGGCTGAGGCCTCAGGGAGGGTGGAAACCAACCCAGGAGATGCAGGCGAGGGTGAAAAGCGCTGTGGGTGCAGTCAGAATGTGGTTGGGGGTTAAATCCAGGTGCTTTCTTATAAGTGCTTGGAGGAGGAATCTGTGAGAAAGACTGCGTTCACTTCAGGCCTCGAGACTCTGGCATGCTTTCCTGATCAGCCAGGGTTTTAATCTGCCCTCTTGGGTCACCGCGGTTTTGGCCTTCTGAAAGCCTCTGGCTCGCTCAGGATGTCTGCTCGCCCGTGGGATATAGTCTGCAGCCCAGGTGTGCACCCGGTAGCACCAGGGCAGGCTGGGTGTCGGCCAGCGAATTCAAGCGTAAAGCGAGCAGGTGTTCTTCTTAGAGAGGGTGTATTATGCGGCAGATTAACTGGTTAAAATGCTTCTTGAAGAGTATAAATGGGAAGCGTTGTCGATCAGTGGTAGAGGCGGACATTGGGGAGCTACTCAAATTTAAGGTCGATGCCCGTTCTTGATCTTGATTGCGGTAATTCTTTGCGTATTGAAGAAGGGTTTATGAAAAGGTACTTGAAATGAATTGTCCATCCGGGACAAGAAGTCTTGGGAGGAAACAAGGAAACAAGCATGCTGGGAAGAGACCACTTGTACCAATACTGAAGGTTGAAGAACTCTAAAGAGATGTCGCGCACACAACTATCTCGAGCCCTCCATCCTAGCGACATGGGATGGGAGATCAGTGTTGTCAATTTGGGAGCAGTAATGGAGTGCAATGGTCTGAGGCTGAGCCTGACGCTACATAATCCAGCGGCGGGTGGATCCACGAGAAGGCGTTGCAGCATTATCATCGGTCTGACGAGCCTCTCTTGTACCGTGAAGTTGTCTTTAAATGCTGGCGTCTGACCCACGCCGTCCTGAAGGTGTATATGGTCAGGAGGAAGGCGACCTCATCGTGATGTGACCTTGATTCGGCGTTCGTGGGGCCAGAGTCCTTCAAACTTTGCAGGTCAGGGATCGTTGCGTTCATGCTCGGGCTATCACGGTGAGAATCTGTGGTCCCTCTGGTGGGCGGGACCATGTGATGGTAGTTTTTAAAGTGACTGTTCGTGGATAGATTTGAGAAGCTTCTCAAGCTGGCACATGTTGAATAAGAGTGTTGTTCTGGCTTGCAGTGCAACTGCCATTCATCCTATTGGCTTTCCACGATAGTCGTGGGGTTTCTTGATACCCGATGAAGGTGGATTCAAATATTCTGAGTTGTTTTGAGCTCTTATTTCATGAGGATGTTGAGCTGATCCTTCAGGATGAACTTCGTACTGAAAGCTTTTGTCTTGGAGTCGATTAGTGGTATTGTGCGGCCTGTTCTTCCAGTCTCCTTGGGTTTAGCCGTCTGCCGAGGATAGATTCTTGGACTTTCTATAAGCCGAGGTGCAGACAACCCTGCTGGTGAGGGTTGTGGAATTCGCTTATGACTTTGATTCTCACTTTGGCTGTTAGTTTCTTCATTTAAAATTTGAGAAGAATGTTTTAAGCGGGGAAACTCTGAAAGGAGTTTGGGCGATGATTCAGTAAGAGGTTGTAATTTCTTTGTTGGTGGGTTTATGTAACGATAAAAGATCGAGGTATTGAATCGATCTGTGGGCGGAGATCGAAAGCAGCGAGGGTTAATTGAACCAGCCGGGCTCGTGTATGATCAGCAGTGGTGGGCTAAAAGCCTCCGGAGGGTATTTGGGTGAGAATTATCATTATATTTTTTGGTGTTTTCTTGAATCGAGGCGGAAATTCAATCTTGCTTTTCTCTATAATCTGACGTTTTTACAGTGTGTAATGATATATACGGATTGTTGATTGCTGATGAGCGATTCACCGTTCGACTCATACTTGTGGTGCCAGCGTCCTTATTTGTGATGGTAAAACCCAATCTCAGCCGGTTGTCTGCAGCCAATCACCGGAGACGATTTCTCTTTTGAGGCTGCGTTGCTCAATGTTAGTATAATAGTCCTTTAACGGCCACGTAACTGA
>NC_052478.1:5071892-5190112 GCF_009730915.1 Dioscorea cayenensis subsp. rotundata
AGTTACGTATTGCTCAAGAACATTAAAAGCCCATTATTAAAAATAATTTTATAGTTTTTATTAATCTCATACTTCTAGATTGTTCACAATGGGTACGGTGTAGCTATTTTTTATAAAAATAAATAAATAAATAAAAGCTTTATAAGTTAAAAAAGAATGAGGAGATGGTATATTATAAAATTTTGAGTTGATAATTTTATTAGTTTATTATATAAATATATTTAGTTTTAATGAGGTGTGATTCGTTGGAAGCTTTATTTATTTATTAACAAGAGGCGACAAACAAATTAGTTTATTTTATTTGTGAAATCTAAGTAATTAGTGAGTTGGTTACATGAGTTAATTAAGTCAAATGAGAAGATGGGCAAGTGGGAGAATTGAAATACATTTATACCGTGGCATCTTCTTGCGCCTTCATTGACTTCTGGTTTTTTATTTTTTTAAAAAGTTCTTCATAATAATCCAAGTTGGGTTTTTTTATTTCATTGATTGATGTGGAAGGAAGAAAGTTAGGTCTTGGGATGGATAAGTTTGCAAACTTTGCATTTATTATTTTATGTTATTTTATTTTTTGATTTTTCAAGTCAAAATCCATGTCACACAAACCAAAATCTATCCTAAATTGTCTTGAGATTTGATTATTTTGTAGTTTTTATGAGAGTTTTTATTTATTAACATAAAGTAGACCAACAAAATTGGCTTAAATGGTAAAGATTTTAAGTTGTTTAAATAATTAACTTTCAATTCAAATCTTTATATATATAGAAAATAAAATTTTAAAAAATAAACTTGTTGTGAGATAGCTATTTAATTTTGTAGAGCTTGTATTGTTTTGCTCAAAATCTATTTAGAGCATGTGATTTATAAAAAAATCTGATTACTCAAATACCAAAACAAATATTGAATAATCTTATAAAAATTAAATGACCGTATTTGGTAAATTTATAAAAAAAATCCGGTTACTCAAATACCAAAACAAATATTAAATAATTTTATAAAAAATTAAATGACAGTATTTGGTTGGTATTTGGAAAATAAACCAAGTTCAAAGATATTTTTTTAAATAATGTTTTAAGAAAATTAATAAATATAAAATTAATATTCAATTTTATCGTAATTCAAACTTGTCGTAATGAAACATAGGACTTGAGATTAGTTTAATAATTTGCTAAACATTTTGCAGCCAATGATGATATGATTAGTGAATATTATTATTAAAAATAGTTTTAAACATTATCAATAATTTATTGCATACAAAGGTTGACCTTGTGCATTGGACTTTTTCGCACCACAAGGACAAAATGGTATATGTCTTACTATTTTTGTTTACAATTAGGTTCTATGAAAAAAAAATTCACATGTGCTAAATAAGCTGTTTGTTTGTCAAAATTTTTTGTGAAAAATTTCTTCACCAACTTTATCACGTGACCTTAGTGGAAAATTTTTCCTACCTCCACCATGGGAAAAGTTTTTTAGGAAAACGTAAGGAGCTATGTAAAAAGATAACGTGCAATTGAAATATTTAAAATAACTTTTCTTTTAAAAATTTAAAAGAATTTTTTTTCTTTTATTTTTTTTAAAAAAAAGATAAATTATATAACTTGAAAATATTTTAAATAAATTTATCCAGATAAAGTGAACGTTTTGATGGAAAGATTCAATTCCACGTAGCGTTATTTATAATTTTAATAATTTTTTAAAAAATTTCCATGAAAAATATGACTTTTTACAAGGAAAATTGATGCAATCAAACAAAAAAAAATGAGGTTTTTTCCATGAAAAATATTACATTTTCCGTGGAAAATAAGAGCAATCAAACAATAAAATCTGAATTTTTCATAATTTTTTTTATTTTTTTAGCTAGAAAATAATGCCAATTAAACCACTATTTTTTCATTTTCCATGGAAAAAATTTCTTTTCTAGCCATTTTCTATGTTGCCAATCAAACACAGCCTTAGTTTTCAAGTTTTTTTTAATTAATAAGTGACAAATATCTCATTTAATAAAAATAAAAAAAATATATAAGTATAAAGTTAATATTTTAATACATTTTGGACTTAGTTATAACAAGACTTTGAGATTTGATATCTAGTTTTCTCCGAAATAAATACCATATGCAAAGAATCCGATACCAATAGGCTATGAGTGTATCAGTGTTTCTTTTAAAGTTAATGATAAATTTTTTTATCTTACTTGTTTTAAGAGTTTAATAATTTAAGAGTTAGAACGATTTAATTTTATTTATTTAATTTCAAAAATAAATATCTTATTTATTTATTATTTTAATTTATTTTAATTATTTTGTAGGTATTTTTTTTAAAAAAAAGTCTCACACTTGAGTCATGAATAATAACGATACAAAAAAAAAAAGAGTATCATATAACAAAGAAAAGATTAAAAAAATCCATTTTCAATATCAATTTTGATATTTAAAACTAAATGTTAATTTTCATGAAATTTTCACCCACTGCCATTGAACTAGTCTTGCATGTTAAACTCACCTACATGATTGAATAATATTACAAACAAATTAAATCATAAATCAAATTGTCAAACAAACTTTATGGTCTAATCAAGACATATTTTCTTTCACATCATAAGAAATTGCTGCCAAAAAAACATGTGTGTTTCAAACTAAAATTATATTAAGACCATTCAATCCTTGCTTTTGGGACAAATTCAATGTACCTTTCTTAAATATATGTGTGTGTATAAATATTTGATTCATAGTTAGCCACCAATTTATCCTTAATCAACACCTTGGTTCATGCACTCAAAGCAGACATTTTCTTTTAGTTTTATATCACATTCATCTCACAAAATGAAAAACAATAAAACAATCTATATTTTTATAAAATTTGTAAACATATTTTAATTATAAAAGTGTTTTTTGAAAAAAAAAAATTGCGGGGTGTATAAATATATATGATTTTTGTAATGACATGTTAACAATTATTTTTTTATTATTTTATTTTATTTTTATGTTTTAGATGCCCAATGTTTTTAATTTTGTATAAGTTAGCTCCTCTCACATGTTATGGTGATTGCTGAATACTATTTAAAATTTTCACATGTTTAATAATTAATTAATTTTTTATTTGATATGATTTCCACCGGATAATTTTTTTAATTATTTAAAATTTTTACATAAAAATTAATAAATATTGTGTATAAGTTCCCAGGCTTTACGTCAATGATTTTATATGCTGTATAACAAAAAATAAAATTAAATAAATCAAATATATTATCTATACTCATGAAAACCGGACAAGACTACAACAATTTAAAATATGACATTTTCACATACGACAACCAAATAGAATACGACAAAATAAATTAATTTTATTTGAAGATAAATTTATCGATTACCAGATTAGTTTAATTTTATTATAATATTAAAATCAATTAACAAAAAAAATTATAATTCAATTTTATTTTTTATTTTCAAATTTTGATGGCCGATCAAAACAAATCCAAATTCTATTCGCATTCTGTGAATGAGACCCTCAATAAACTTTCGCATATCTAGTCCGTATTCAAAAAAAATAAAAAATAAAAATAAAGCTCCCATTTACATTTGATGGTTGTATTCCCATCAAATAACCGTTTCCCCCACCGTGAATCTTTTCACTACCGGTAAAGACACTGAGACCTTGGGAAGTCCACTTTGTCTATAGGTCCAATAAAAGTCATAAATTACATAGGCTCAAAATAAATAATAAAAATTAAAAGTTCAGCCTGAAAAAATACAAATAATTACTAAACTTGATGGCTTTTCGCTTAACCCCCAAAATTTTAAAAACATAATAAATTTATAATAAAAAACTACATTTCCTCTGCATGCCCAAAAGTAATAAATTAAAAAAAAAAAGATTTTATTTGGACAATAGACAATAAACACCACCCATTTAAAGGTTTGTTAATAGATAGACAAGTACGGAGGTGCACTAGCTATGACGGTTTATCGATCCTTCAAGTATCTATTAACTCGACTAAGTGCTATATAAGACAATGAAAATTTACCATGTGCACTCTCATAAAATTTGTATGAGCCATATGGAGATAATAAATCCCATAACTATGCAACTCTTGAGGAGAGAGATGTGATTATTTCTATAAGGGACCACTGGAATCCATTTGAATAGTAATGTGAATATTACTTAGATTAAAAAACGGTACATAAACAATATTATGAAAGAGTGTTTATAAATCTTATAAATTCGTTTGAAAGAGTTTCAAGTCATTTAATTAAATTACAACCAAACATGTGTTTAATAAAATAAATTAAAAAATTTAGGTGTAATAATAACTCATGATCAAATTTTTTTTTTTTACATATATATCAAAAGAGAAAATATTAAGATACAGTAGATAACCAAGCAGAAAAATATTTACTTTTTAAGTATAAAAACAAGACCGTCATATGCGAAATCTTTAGATGTAAAACTACTATAATAGAACAAAATCTTACTCGATGTCATACCAGCACACGGTATGATAATATGTCGTCACGGTCCATCTATTAAAAGTCCACTCTCTATCTGTAAAAGCTATTAAATTATAAATAAAAAATTAGGGAACTTAAAAAAAAACTCACAAATTAGGGCAATGCAAAAAACATAAACTGTGAAAACTAAAAAATAAAAAATAAAAAAAATAAAAAAAATAAAGAAAAGTGAGAACAGAGATTAAAAAAACAAAATTTGAAAAATATTGGACTCAATTGCATATATAACATAGCGGTTTCTCAGTCCAAGCGACTCTGGACGTCCTCAGTCCAAGCGGCGCTCCCTCTGAGCTTTCCTCTCTCTCATCTCCATCCGAGCTTGATAAAGTTTGGATTTTTCTCAGTTTTTCCACCTCTATGAATCTCTGCGAGCTGGCTTCCATTGCTTTCGTCGCTCCATTGTCGTGATTGGAGTTAAAGTTTTGTGTTTTCGTGCGCTTTGTGCTGCTTTTTCTCTCTCATTTTTCAGTGCTAGCTGGATCAGGAGGAAGAGGGAGGCTGAACAATGGCGATGGATCCAAGGCAAGTTCTGGCCGGGATGTTGACCATCTCCATGTTCGCCATGCTTGGTAACATGATCATAAAAGATCACTTTGATTACATAGAGGTATTGTTCGCGGTCCTGATTAGCGCCTCTCTTTGATGCTGTTTATGTGTTTCTTTCTCGCGTCTGTGATTGCTTTCTGAGTTGGAATTCATCTCTAATGCCGGATTTTGATATGTTCTGGCAAGCAGGAGCTTGATGCTTCAGCCAGAGTTGGATAGATGGTAGAATTGGGATTGGTAATTATCATTTGGTTTTTATTTGGGTTTTTTTAGTTTCTAAATTATATGCTTGTTGATGTCTCTGGATTAATGCTTAGATCTATCTTCTCTTTGAGGTTGTTGATGTGTTTCATTCTCATGTTGCTCGTTTTATTAGGGATTGGACAGAGTTCAAATGGTAGATTTTAATGTGTTAATTTGGGAATGCATAAGCTTGATATTTCCTGGAGAGATGCAAGAATCTGGATTGGTTTTATCATTTGTTTTCAATTTGTGTTTGAGGGTGATGATTTTTTGTTCTTCCTTCTTAGAGATAGTGATTTTTCTTTTCGGTGCTAAATTTTGTTGTGCATGTTAATGTCCTTGAATTGATGATTAATTGGTTTTATTCCTCTTTTTGATGTTGTAGATCGATGCATCGCTTTTTTATTATATTTGTTAATGTCTTTGGAATTGGAACTAATCTCCATTGCCGGATTTTTGATATGTTTGGGAAAGCATAGGCTTAGATGCTTCAACGAAAGTCGGAAACAAGTTGAATTGTGAATGATTTTATTATTTGGCCATTGATTTCTGTTTGAAGGTTTTCTTTTTCTCCGTTTCAAATTGATGTCTTTCTTGTTAAGAATCGTTGTTGATATGTCCTCCTTTTGCAGGAGCTTGATGCTTCAATGAGAGTTAAAAAGATGGTAAAATAGAATTGAGTTTGACACTATCATTTGGTGACTGACTTCCATTTATATTGGATTTCCGATTGATGTCCAGTTATTTCTACTCTAACTTGCTTTTTTTAGCACAAAATGTTGCACATTCTCATGTTTCTTGATCGATGAAAAACAAATTAGATAGCCCTTTTGGTTCTTTCATTATGGATTTTGTTCTCAACTAATGCTCGATCACTTCAAGACGCCCTTATTTAATGTTCATCGCAAGATGTTTGCAATCATCTCATAGTGGTACATACCCATTTGTTGATATAACTAGTTATTACTAGATTTGTCACTGATATATGAATCAGGAACTCTTATTTGTTGTCAAAGGTCTAATTGTCTTGATCTAATTGCTTATTGTTATTCAGGTAATTTCTGAGAACTGGCATTTTAATCATGTTTATTCAACATATTTGTTTCGTATTTGCAGGACGGAATTCGATCTGATGTCCACTTTAATGTCCTGAAGGTAGAATCTGAACTCCCATCCAAGATTAATGGACCATGGGAGGAAATGAAGCAAGAGCTAAAACCATGCTGGAAGCCACCAAGTTTAAGTAAGTTCTCACTTTGCTTACAATTAATAGATCGGGAATTTGACTTTGCTTTCAAATTTTTTCCGGCATCTTGATCTTAAAATACGAGTTCTACTTGATTTTTTTTTTTCCAAATTGTCCTTACAGTAGCTGGAGCTGAGTCAAATGGTTATATAACACTCTCGTTAAAAAGTGGTCCTGAGTTTCACATGCCGCAGGTATATAACTTTTGTTAATTGTATGTGATCTGAGTTCATATTGACATTTTTTTTCCGTGGAAAAAACTGTCATTTAGATTCACATGAAAACCAATGCCGAGTCTTTGTACACTTAATTTTTCTCTCAATAGTTTAGAAGAGCATCAATCAATCATCTGAAAGACACTGGTATGAATTCTTTGCATCAGATTGCAGTTGCGGTTGTAATTGCGAGGCATCTAGGGGCCACACTTGTGCTGCCGGACATCAGAAGTGGTGAACTGGGCCAGAAGAGGTTTTAGAAGCTGCAGCTCTCTTTTTTTGTCTTTAATACACAATGCATTTCTTCTTAAGAGTAATTTCAAGTCTCTTGATTTTTTCTAACAGGAAGCAAACTTGATATGATTGTGCAGGGATTTCGAAGAATACTATGATCTTGATAAATTTTATAGCAGCCTGTGGGGTGTTGTTGATATAACTAGAGAAATCCCAGCTGATGTGGCATCTGAAAATCCGACAGTAGTCAAAGTTCCCAACCAAGTGTCAGAAGACTTCCTAGTGAAAAACATTGATCCGATCTTCGAAACAAATCGCTACTTGAGACTTGCAATTTCGTACCCCTTGACAAATATGAAACTAGAAGTGAAACAGAACAATGACATCAAGTCTACAACATGTCTAGCAATGTTCAGCAGTCTCGAGCTGAAACAAGAGATTCGCGAAGTGGTCGACCAGGTGGTTGAAAACTTGAGGGCTCTTAGTAACAGATCAGACGGCAAGTTCATCGCCGTTGATCTAAAGGGCGAGCTCCTTGAGAAGAAAGCTTGCCAAGAAGTCGGAGCTTCAGGGAGGAAAAACTGTTACAATGGATATGAAATCGGTCAATTTCTGAAAAAAATTGGGTTTGATACTGAAACCACTATCTACATAACTCAAACTTGGTGGCATGAAAATGCCAAAGCCCTGAAAGATATCTTCCCAAGGACTTACACCAAGGTGAGTAGTGTTACCAAAACTGCATGAATTTTTAGTCTGGAATACTGATGAACACCTTCTTGTGCATTAATTGGTACGCTGTTGCAGGATGATGTATTACCTGATGATCAGAAAACTAAGTTCCTAAGATCACAAAATGTTGAGTTGGAGAAGTTGCTTGACTTCGAAGTGTGCTCACAGAGTGATGTCTTCGTCCCATCCATGCCCGGCATGTTCTATGAAAGTGTGACCGGGAGAAGGATCAGTTCTGGGAGGACCCAAATACTCATTCCAGCCAATTTTCTGGCTTCGTATGGTCAAGCTTCTGACCATGTCTCAGCATATGTTTCTGAGAAGAAGCATTTGGCGTACTCTTGCTTCTGTTGAAGAGTGATCCAATGCATGTCAAATACTTTGTATTTAGAGCATTTTTCTACTTAGTGTGCATTTGACTTATAGTGACGGGATTGAGAAAAAATGAGGGTTATGAAAGAAAGGCAAAGAACGAGTAGAGATGGTAATAACAAAGATGTTTGGTTGTAGACGTAATTAATTGGGAATAGAAAATATAGAAGAATAACTTATTCGAAATTGAAAAATTAATGAAAAGATATGATATAAAATTACTTTTATACTCTTTAATATAAAAAATTAATTTTTGTTGTTTATAAAATATTTAAATAAATCTTAATTATTATTATTATGAATTATTTAAATTACTTATTAATTATTTTATGATTTATATTTGAAATAAATATTTATTTAATATAATCATTATATGATTACTATAATTAAATATTAACTATTTTAATATTAATATATTTATATTTATTTAATATATTGTTATATATATACCCATATACATATTAGTAAGGTGTAAAATGGGTAATTTATACCCATTTTCCCTCAATTTTCCTTCATTCCCCCATATTGGGGAAAATGAACCATTTCATCCAAACATAAGAATTGGAATGTGTAATCAATAATTCCCCAAGGGAAACCATTACTGTTATCCAAACGTTCTCTTAGAGAATACTATTTAAAATTTTCAAATGTATAAAAATTTATTAATTTTTTATTTAATATGATTTCTTCCAGATATTTTTTTATTAATTAATTAAAAATTTTAAAATAAAAATTAATGGATATTGTCAGTAAGTTCCTTACTTTTATATCAATGATTTTATACGTCAAATAACAGTAAAACAAAACCAACTATATCTTGTATTCATCGAAAACCAGACAAGATCACGACAATTTAAAATATGGTATTTTCACATGAGATAACCAGACAGAATACGACAAAGTTAACTGATTCTATTTAATGATAAATTTATCAACTAAAAGATTAGTTTAGTTTTATTATTATAATAAGAAAATCAATAAATAAAAAAACTATAATCAATTTTATTTTGGACTTTTAAATATCGATGGTAGATCAAAACAAATCCAAATTTTATTCTCATTCTATGAATCGCACACTTAGTAAACTTTCGTCTGTGCCTTGCCCATATTAAAAATAAAAAATAGGAAAAATAAAACTTGGATTTATACTTTATGGTTGTATTTCCATCACATCTTAACGTTTTCTCTCAACCAAACTATACACAAAACTCGTGAATCGTTTCACTCAACCCGAATTCCACTTTGTCTATAGGTCTAATAAAACTCATAACTCACAAAGACTTGAAATATATATAATAAAAAGTAAAATTTTAGATGGAACAAAAATACAAATAATTCCTAAATTGGATGGTTTTTTGCTTAACCTCCTCCAATTATAAACATATATTAATTCTATAATAAAAAAAAACTACATATTTTCTGCATGCCCAAAAATAATAAATTACTTATATGATAGGCTATAAATACTCTTTATTTAAGGGTTTATTAATAAATAAACAAGTACAAAGGTGAACTATTTATAGTGCCTTATTGACTCCTTAAATACTTATTAACTTGTCAAAACACCACATGAGTCAATGAAAGTCTGTTGCGTACACTCCCATAAGATTTGTAGAAATTGTACCAAAATAATAAATTCACATGCCATGCAACTCCGAAAGTGAAGGATATGACAACATATTTAGAGGACCACTAGGATCCATTTGAACAACAATATAAATAGTACCTAGACTTAGGAACAGTGTATGAAAAATATTGTGAAAGAGTTTTTATAAATCTTACAGGGGCATTTGAAAGAGTTTCAAATCATTTTAATTAAATTATGATAAAAAATCTATTCAATAAAATAAATTAAAAATTTATGTGTAATAATAACTCACGGTAAGCAAAAAAAAATTTCCGCATATATATTAAAATAGAAAATAGTAGGATCCTATAGCGGTATATTACCAAGCGGAAATATATTTTATTTTTAAGTATAAAAATAAAACCATCGAATCTAAAAAATTTAGATGTAAAACTACAATAATAGAATAAATCCTTAAGCATAGCAGCATACGGTATGATAGTATGTCGTTACAATCAATCCATTAAAAGTCCACTTTTTGTATTAGTGGACAATATTAAATTATAAAAAAATTAAAAAATTAAAAATTTTAAAAATAAAAAAATTGGGAACTTAGATAATTACAAATTAGGGGAATGGCAAAAACTTTAACAGTGAAAATTAAAAATAAAAAATAAAAAGGGAGAATGGAGATTAAAAAAATCAATTTTAAAAAAATGTTGGACTTAATTGCATGTCTTTGGATTAATGCATAGATCCGTCTTGTCTTTGAGGTTGTTGATGTGTTTCTTTCTCATGTTGCTCGTTTTCTTTGGGATTGGAACACATTTCAAATGGTAGATTTGGATGTTTTTGGGAATGCATAAGCTTAGTGTTTCTTGGACAGATATTAGAATTTGGATTGGTTTTATCATTTGGTTTCAATTTGTGTTTGAGGTTCTCTTCTTCATTTATTTCGGATTGATGATTTTTTGTTCTCCCTTCTTAGAGTTGGCGATTTTTCTTTTCCGTGCTAAATTTTGTGTACGTTGATGTCCTTGAATTGAAGATTGGTTTCTTTGTTCCTTTTGACGTTGTAGATGTATTTTTTTTATATTATATTTCTTGATGTCTTCAGAGTTGGAGCCAATCTCCATTGCCGGATTTTTTATATGTTTGGAAAAGCATAAGATTAGATGCTTCAATGAAATAGTTATTGAGTTGTGCTTGAAGTTTTTCTTTTTTCTCCATTTCAAATTGAGATCTTTGCTCTTAGTTTTTTTTTTTGAGATACTCGCGTGTTATTTCTAACATATGTTTTGTTCATATATATATATATAAGTTATTTTTCAATAAAAAAAAAGTATTTAATTCTTTTTTAAAATTAAAAATCAAAAATTTAAATCTATGGTTTGTTCATGTTTTTGAAGAAAAAAATTCTCGCTATAGATATATAATTATATAATTTTGATATAACTAATGTGTACATATATTTTAAAAACATAATGACATATAATTTTTTTATTATATGTGTACAAGGTATGACTTACATAGAAAATGAGTTAATCCTTTAGTCCACCTATGTCATCACTTTGCATAAAGTATATGATAATAATATATATATTAATAAAGTGGACAAGCATCATCCTATAAGAGGTGTCAAAAGACAAGTAAGGACAGTGAAGTACCAATAAAACTTCTATAATTAAAAAAAATGAGGAGATGGTACCTTGACCAAATTTTAGAGTTGATAATTTTATTAATTTATTATATAAAGATATTTAGTTTTAATGAGGTATGATCAGTTGGAAGCTCTATTTATTTATTTATTTATTTATTTATAGGTGACAAACAAATTAGTTTATTTTATTTGTGAAATCTAAGTAATTGGTGAATTGGTTACATGTGTTACTTAAGTCAAATGAGAGCAAGAATTTGTCAACACAATAAGTTGGGCAAGTGGGAGAATTGAAATGCATTTATTCCTCGGCATCTTCTTGTTGCCTCCATTGACTTCTAATTAACTAATTATTTGATTATTTATTCTCTTAATTTTTTTTATTATATGTAAATGTTATTGAAAAAAGTCACTCTTAAGCGATAACAATAATAAAAAACAGAAAATGACCAAATGAATTGAAAAACCTAAAAAACAAAAAGAACACGATAAATATATATATATATATATATATATATATATATAAATATATAAAAGAGTCCATTGTCCGTACAAACTTTGATGTTTAAAAAAATTGTTGATTTTTCATAACATTTTCACCGACCTCTATTGTACTATTTGCGCACATTAAATTTACGTCCTTAAATTGAAGAATAATAATAAAAAATCATAAATCAAAATGTCAAATAAAATTGTGGTTTTTGCAGGTGTACTTTTGAATAATTTTAAAATTGCATATATACCCTTGAATAATATATATAATTGCGTATATATTTCTGAGGTTTAAATTAGTTGAAAAATCATCCGTTAACAAATAGCAGATATATAAAATGACAATTATACCCTTGCGTATATACCCTTAAAAAGTTTTTTTTAAGTTATACAAGGGTTATTTTGGACCTTTTATATATCTTAATCCAAGTTATAACCATAGTTAATCAAGTATTATTAATGGAATCTAACAGTAAGGGCATATCCGCAATTACTTATATTTTTAGGGGTATTTATACAATTATGTTTTTTTCTGAGAGTAAATATGCAATTATAAAATTTTTGAGGGGTTTATAACCAATTTTCCCTAAAATTTTATGGTTTAACTTCCTAGAATTATAGATTGTTAGTTGAATGGTGTATTGATAAACTCAAAATTAAATTTTTGGATCAATAGTACTATTGTGATATTGTGCAATATTGAAAAAATATTGTATAAATATTATAATAATACAGTTTATTTATTATTCATTGGTTTATTTTTTTGTGGGTTTAGTTTTTGATAATTTTCTAGGTATACATGTAGTAGGACTGTAATTGCTTGATATGACTTTTGGTGAGTTAATAAGCCATAGTGCTACACCACTATACCTGTTTATTCTCTAACAAATATCTATTGAGAAGCGCTTGTGTAAAAATAAAAAAAATAACAAGAATAAAAATAAAAATAAAAATAAAAATTCTTATGGTCTAAATATCAAGACTAATATTTTCTTCTCTATCATAAGAAATTGGCCCCCAAAAACATTTGTGTTTGATACTAAAATTATATAAACATCATTCAAGCCTTGATTTTGGACGAATTCAATGCACCTTTCTTATATATATATATATATTTGATTCATAGTTAGCCACCAATTTATCCTTAATCAACTCCATGGTTCATGCATTTATAACAGACATTTTTTTTCTTCAGTTTTTTATTGTTATCTCACAAAATGAAAAACAATTAAACAATCTATTTTTTTATAAATTTGTAAACAGATTTTAATTATAAAAGCATTTTTTTTGTTTGAAAAAAAAATTGCGGGGTGTATAAATAAATATGATTTTTTTGTTAAGGCATGTTAATGATCATTCTTTTTATTTATTTTATTTCAATGTTTTAGATGTCCAATTCTATAATTTCGTAGAAGTTAGCTCCTCTCACATGTTATGGAGAATACTATTGAAATTTTTCAAATGCTTATAATTAATTAATTTTTTATTTGATATGATTTCTAGGGGATAAAATTTTTATTAATTAATTAAAATTTTAAAATATTGTGAGTAAGGTTACTGGCTTTACGTAAAATCACAATGATTTTATATGCCAAATAACAAAAAAATAGAATCAAATTAACCGACAACACTGCGACAAGTTAAAAATATAATATTTTCATATACGACAATCAAACAGAATACGACAAACTAAATTGATTTTATTTGAAGATAAATTTATGAACTACCTGATTAGTTTAAAACAGTAAAATTAAAATTCAATGTTATTTTTTATTTTCAAATATTGATGGCAGATCAAAACAAATCTAAATTCGACTCTCATTTTGTGTGAGTCAGAAGCTAAATAAACTTTCGCATATTGTTGTCATATGCTTAATAAACATTTCCCACTACCAAACTCCGAACTACAGGCAAAGCTCATGAATCTTTTCACTCAACCTCCTCAATTTTGGTAATATTATAATGTTTCAATACCGGTAAAGACACCAGGATGTTAGGGACTCCATTTTGTTTATAGGTCTAATAATAGTTATAAATTACAATGATTTTATATGCCAAATAACAAAAAAACAAAACAAAATATCAGAATCAAATTAACCAAAATCAGACAACACTTCGTTTCATATACGACAATCAAACATACGACAAAATGAATTGATTTTATTTTAAGGTAAATTTATCAACTAACTTGTTAGTTTAAAACAGAAAAACTATAATTCAATGTTATCTTCAATTTTCAAATATTGATGGCAGATCAAAACAAATCCAAATTCGACTCTCATTTTGTGTGAATCAGAAGCTAAATAAACTTTCGCATATTTGTGGGAAGTGTTTATTAAGCTTATTTGTGGTACGTTTAATAAACGCTTCCCACGACCAAACTCCGACCTACAAGCAAGCTCGTGAATCTTTTCACTCAACCTCCTCATTTTTTGTAATATTATACTGTTTCAATACCAGTAAAGACACCAGGATGTTAGAGAGTCCATTTTGTTTATAGGTCCAATAATAGTCATAAATTACAAAGATCCAATAATAGTCCTGAATTACAAAGATTCAAAATAAATAATAAAAACAAAAAGTTGAGAGGATAAAAAATACATATAATTAGTAATTACTGCTCGATGGCCACTAACCCCCCTCCCCCTCTGCATACCAAAAGTAATAAATTAAAAAAAAAAGTGACCAATAGGCAAGAAAGGCACCCAGTTAAAGATTTGTCAATGACATGCAAGTACGAAAGAGCATTAGTTATGTGGCTTATTGACTCTCTTAAAACATATTAACTTGGCTAGGCACTATATGAGACAATGAAAGTCCACTACGCTAATAAGATTTGCAAGAACCAAATCTAGATAAAAAATCTATTTGCCATGTAACTATAGAGGGGAGGGATATGACTGTTTATTTAACAAACCATACCAGAATCCATTTAAACAATAATGTGAACAATACCTTACTCAAATAATGCATGAACAATAACGTGAAAGAATTTTTATAAATCTTACCAAATCATTTGAAAGAGTTTCAAATTATTTAAATTAAATTATGACAAAAAATGTTTTCAATAAAATAAATTCAAGTTTTAGGTATAATAATAACTCACGATAAACAAAAAAAAAATTCCGCATATATATCAAAAGAGAAAATAGTAAGATACTATACCGGTATACTAGCAAGCGGAAATATATTTAATTTTAAATATGAAAACAAAACTATCGAATCTGAAAACTTTAGACACAAAATTACTTTAATTGAACAAAACTTTAACTGGTGTCATACCAACATACGGTATGATAATATATCATAACAATCAATCTATTAACAATCCATTTTTGCTATCAGTAAAAAATAAAAAACATGAGGAAACCTAAATAAAGAAAATCACAAATTAGGGCAATGAAAAAACAGTGAAAACTCTTTAAAAAAAAAAATTTTTAAAAAAGGGAGAATAGAGATTAAAAAAACAATTTTTGAAAAATGTTGTACTCAATTGCATAAATTATAAAGTGGTTTCTCAGAGTCGGCGACTCTGGACGTCCACAGTCCATGCGTCGCTCCCTCTCAGCTTCCCCCTCTCTCTCTCTCATGATCTCATCACCATCCAAGCTTGATAAAGTTTGGATTTTTCTCAGTTTGCCCACCTCTATGAATCTCTGCGAGCTGGTTTCCATTGCTTTCGTCGCTCCATTGTCGTGATTCGAGTTAAAGTTTTGTGTTTTCTTGCGCTTTGTGCTTCTTTTCCTCTCTCATATTTGCAGTGCTGAATCAGGAGGAAGAGGGAGGCTGAACAATAGCAATGGATCCAAGGCATATTCTGGCCGGGATATTGACCCTCGCCATGTTCGCCATGCTTGGCAACATGATCAAAAAAGATCACTTTGACTCGTTTGACGTATTGCTCGCCGCCCCCCTGATTAGCGCCTCTCTTTGATGCTTGTTATGTGTTTGTTTTTCGTCTCTGTGATTGCTTTCTGAGTTGGAATTCATCTCTAATGCTGGATTTTGATATGTGTTCTGGCAAACAGGAGCTTTATGCTTCAGCCAGAGTTGGAATTGGTTTTATCATTTGGCTTTGATTTGTGTTTTTTTAGTTTCTAAATTTTATGCCTGTTTATGTCTTTGGATTAATGATTAGATCTTTCTTCTCTTTGAGGTTGTTGATATGTTTCTTTCTCATGTTGGTTGTTTTCTTTAGGGATTGGAACTCATTTCAAATGGTAGATTTCGATGTGTTAATTTGGGAATGCATAATTAAGCTTGGTGTTTAATTTCTTGGACGAATGTTAGAATTCGGATTGGTTTTATCATTTGGTTTCCATTTGTGTTTGAGGGTTTTCTTCTTCGTTTGTTTCGGATTGATGATTTTTTTGTTCTCCCTTTTTAGAGATGGCGATTTTTCTTTTCCGTTCTAAATTTTGTGCATGTTGATGTCCTCAAATAGCTGATCAGTTTCTTTCTTCTTCTTCTTCTTCTTTTTGATGTTGTAGATGATTTTCTTTCTTAATATATTTGTCGATGTCTTCGGAGTTGGAACTAATCCCCATTGCCGGATTTTTTATATGTTTGGGAAAGCAGAAGCTTATATGCTTCAATGAAAGTGGGAAACATGTCGAATTGTGAATGATTTTACTATTTGGTTTATTGATTTGTGCTTGAAGGTTTTTTTTTTCTCCGTTTCAAATTGATGCCTTTCTTCTTAAGAATTGTTTTTCAATAGCAGGAGTGTTGATGCTTTCAAATTGTTGCTTAGATTTTTCTCCTCTTTGATGCTTTTGATTTGTTTATTTCTCATATTGCTGGATGTTGATATGTCCTCCCTTTGCAGGAGCTTGATGCTTCAATGAGAGTTAAAAAAACGGTAGAATAGGAGTTTGACACTATCATTTGGTCACTGACTTCCATTTATATTGGATTTCCGATTGATGTCCAGTTATTTCTACTCTAACTTGCTTTTTTTAGCACAAAATGTTGTACATTCTCATGTTTCTTGATTGATGAAAAACAAATTATATAGCCTTTTGGGACTCTCATTATGGATTTTGTTCTCAACTAATGCTCGATCACTTCAATACGCCCTTATTATTTAATGTTCATCACAAGATGTTTGCAATCACCTCATAGTGGTACATACCCATTTGTTGATATAACTAGTTATTACTAGATTTGTCACTGATATATGAATCAGGAACTCTGATTTGTTGTCGAAGGTCTAATTGTCTTGATCTTGCTTATTGTTATTCAGGTAATTTCTGAGAACTGGCATTTTAATCATGTTTATTCAACATATTTGTTTCATATTTGCAGGATGGAATTCGATCGGATGTCCACTTTAATGTCCTGAAGGTAGAATCTGAACTTCAATCCAAGATCAATGGACCATGGGAGGAAATGAAGCAAGAGCTAAAACCATGCTGGAAGCCACCAAGTTTAAGTAAGTTCTCACTTTGCTTACAATTAATGGATCAGGAATTTGGCTCTGCTTTCTAATTCTCCGGCATCATGATCTTAAAATACGAGTTCTACTTAATTTTTGTTTTCCAAATTGTCCTTACAGAAGCTGGAGCTGAGTCAAATGGTTATATAACACTATCGTTAAAAAGTGGTCCTGAGTTTCACATGCCTCAGGTATATAACATATGTTAAGCTTATGTGATCTGAGCTAATATTGACATTTTTTTCCATGGAGAAAACTGTCATTTAGATTCACATGAGAACCAATGCCGAGTCTATGTACACTTAATTTTTCTCTGAATAGTTTAGAAGAACATCAATCATCTGAAAGACACTGGTATGAATTCTTTGCATCAGATTGCAGTTGCGGTTGTAATTGCGAGGCATCTAGGGGCCACACTTGTGCTGCCGGACATCAGAAGTGGTGAACTGGGCCAGAAGAGGTTTTAGAAGCTGCAGCTCTCTTTCTTTGTCTTTAATATACAATGCATTTCTTCCCAAGAGTATTTTCATGTCTCTTGATTTTTTCTAACAGGAAGCAAACTTTAAATGAATGTGCAGGGATTTCAAAGAATATTACGATCTTGATAAATTTTATAGCAGCCTGTGGGGTGTTGTTGATATAACTAGAGAAATCCCAGCTGATGTGGCATCTGAAAACCCGACGGTAGTCAAAGTTCCCAACCAAGTGTCAGAAGACTTCCTAGTGAAGAACATTGAACCGATCTTCGAAAAAAATCGCTACTTGAGACTTGCAATTTCGTATCCCTCAACAAATATGAAACTAGAAATGAAACAGAATGATGACATAGAGTCAACAACATGCCTAGCAATGTTCAGCAGTCTTGAGCTGAAACAAGAGATTCGGGAAGTGGTCGATCAGGTGGTTGAAAATTTGAGGGCTCTTAGTAACAGATCAGATGGCAAGTTTATCGCCGTTGATCTAAAGGTCGAGCTCCTTGAGAAGAAAGCCTGCCAAGAAGTCGGAGCTTCAGGGAGGAAAAACTGTTACAATGGATATGAGATCGGTCAATTTCTGAAGAAAATTGGGTTTGATACTGAAACCACTATCTACATAACTCAAACTTGGTGGCATGAAAATGCCAAAGCCCTGAAAGATATCTTCCCAAGGACTTACACCAAGGTGAGTAGTGTTACCAAAACTGCATGAATTTTTAGTATGGAATACTGATGAACACCTTCTTGTACAATAATTGGTACGCTATTGCAGGATGATGTACTACCTGATGATCAGAAAACTAAGTTCCTAAGATCACAAAATGTCGAGTTGGAGAAGTTGCTTGACTTCGAAGTGTGCTCACAGAGTGATGTCTTCGTCCCATCCATGCCCGGCATGTTCTATGGAAGTGTGACAGGGAGAAGGATCGGTTCTGGGAGGACCCAAATACTCATTCCAGCCAATTTTCTGGCTTCGTATGGTCAAGCTTCAGACCATGTCTCAGCATATGTTTCTGAGAAGAAGCATTTGGCCTACTCTTGCTTCTGTTGAAAAGTGATTCAATGCATGTCAAATACTTTGTACTTAAATGAGCATCTCTCACTAGAGCTTCAAGAGTTAAAATGTTAGAATCAGTATTAGCTCATCAGAAGTAGTATGCTTCTGTATGTGTTGCTGAATCTAAATATAAACCAGTAAGATGCTTGTTATTATGTCAGAAATTAGCAGTTACAATGTTTTTTGATGTAGGCCTTCTTCGAATTATCGCACCTTCTTTTGATTTATTTATTTATGTCTTTGCCGTACATATTGTCAAGATTAAAGAAATAGTTTAACAATAATAGCGATTCAATTTTACTTCAAAAAAAAAAAACATTTGTTTTGATCCCTCGGATGTTACATAAATACGAACGAGTTGAGATTCAGGAATGACATAAGCTATTTTACATTAGAGACCAGGGTACTATTAATTCCAGGTCTTCATCTGTATTACATCTTAAATATTATTTAGATATAAAAATAAAGTATAATCCTCATTTAGGAATCATTAATGAGTTTAAGTCATGTTTTTATATTTTTTTTCTACAGCTATGAATGCTATTATAAAATCACACACACAACCCTTTGTATTTATTACAAATTCACATATTCTTCACAGGTTATGTATGTGTATAATCAATATCTCATGTAAAGCATTTATGAAAAAGTCCCAACCGTGGATAATGCACAGGTTATTACCATTTTCCTAAAAAAACAGATAAAAATTAAAAAAAATATAAAAAAAATGTTAATTAAGAATAAAAATTTTTAATTAGTTGCTAATCACAACACTCTAGGGAGGGAGCATATAAGGCAGGAAATTACTAGCCGTTGCACACTTGCCATTCTTTACAACCCTTTCCCTCTTTCTAACATTCTCTAAAACATATAAACTAAACAATGGGGAAACAAAATGAAAAGTAAATTTTTCAGTGAAATCTCACAAAGATTTTGTGAAGATCTTGGGGATTCCAATTGCTAGATTGCCTTTAGATCTCCATCAAATCCTACAAAGAAATCCATGTCTGAATCCAACTCCAATTCTGCTTCCAATTCCAGGAGATGTGCAGCTTGCAAATATCTAAGAAGAAGATGTTCTGCAGATTGCATTCTATCTCCGTACTTTCCAGCTTCACATCCTCAACGATTCGCCTGCGTTCATAGAATATTCGGAGCAAGCAATGTAGCTAGAATGCTGCAGGTATTGTGTTTGTCCGCTCAATGTTAATCAAAACATGAAGCTTGTTATGTCTTAACTCATCTCCTTCTTTGGCAGATACTCCCGGTTCATCAGCGGGCGCAGGCAGCTGAATCCATCTCTTTCGAAGCACACTGGCGAGCTCAAGATCCGGTGTACGGGTGCGTCAGAATCATCAACATGTTGCAGCATGAGATCTACGAGAGCCAGCAGGAACTCGCCCGCACTCAAGCTCAGTTAGCAATGTACACAGCACGGCAACCAACTGAAGCTTCTTCAGTCATTGCCCAACCACAGGAAAACTTAATTCTGGATAATTCGAATTTTTTGAACTTCCAGGATCTGCATGATTTGATCTGAATAGCAGAAAGAAGTCAATTGTTTTTGTCTATCCAATTCTAGTTTCAGATCAATAGTGAAGGGGGGAATTAATTGCGATCCTTCGTCCTTCTATTTTTTAACATCAATTGATGGAATATAAAAGCTATGTCAGTTCAATAAGAAGAATTGATTACTTACCAACATATAATTTATCTCACATACAGCAGTAAAAAATTGCTTGCATGAACACGTCGAGATAGAGAAAGGCTAGAGAAGAAACATGAGACATACCAATGAAGGATCCACTATTCAGGTCTGAGAAGTCAGTGCAGCTGGCTCATGTGGAGTCAAATATTGATGGCAAATGCTCTGAACAATAGACTCCACATAGCTGCACCGGCTTTCTTCATCCTCCTTTGTCCTCACAGGCCTCGTTCACATCAATTTCAGGTGAAGGCAAGCCAGCTTGTTAGACACCTCTTCTGCAGCCTCCCTTCTTTTGTATGTCATAAAGTGCATGCTCTGGAGCACCATCCTGATGGACTTAATCTCACCATGGGCATAGAAGTGGTCCCTCAGACACTGATCACTGGCTTGGGCCATCCAGGCTACCAATATAGACAGCCTTTATACTCAGAAGGGGCCAGGAATGGCATCTCTACTGCTTTGCTTAAGAGCTTGGTAAGACAGGGTCATTATTCTGCAAGAGCAACAAGGGCAGAATATATTTCAGATTTCCCTTGAAGGAAAGTAACACAGCATTTTCAAAATTGCTCCTTATTCATGGAGTTGAGCAACATAGATAAATATTCACAATGGATAAAAGAAAAGAGAAGAGAAGAAAGAGAAATGGTTACTAACAACAAAGTAATACGAAATCATAGTGAATTAAATGTATCATGTGCATATGCTTGTTTTCAAGGCTCCTAAACTAGCACAGACCATTAAACTATTTTTCAGAAAATGAGGTTATATTCAAGCTTTAACAACCAAAACCTTCAAAAGCACATGAATCAGAAGCAAAGATATCAAAATTATATTCTTTCCGAGCACCAAACTAGTGTTTCAGATTAGAAGCACAAGACCCAAAAATTGCCATCAAAGATGAAGATTTTCATGATAATAGGCTGTTTCATCCAAAGATGAAGATTTTCCAGTGCTCTCACATTGCTAGGAAATCAGATTTAAAAATCACAACTCATCAACACTAACAAAATCCCTAGTTGCTCACAAGAAATTTCAATGATTTCTCACCAGGAGTACAGTAAAACTCAATCTAAAACAAAAACACTAAAAAAATGTATTCCACGCTGATAAATTCACCGGCCCAAACGCTTCCTCGATTCCCATCAAACACATCAAGATTAAACAACGAAAACAAGACAAATATAGCAAAGCAAAGGCAAAAAAACGCAATGAGGACAAGAAAATCGAACCATGCGAACGTAGCAGTTGTCACTAAGGTAAAAATCACAGACGAAGGGGAAGTAGAAGCGCTCCAATCCATCTACTTGCGAACCTCTCAGCAGCCGATGCGCCATTGGAGAAGAACCAGAAAAGCTTCAAAACGAGAGAAGAAAACCCGCCTTTCGAGAGCGTTAACGGGTCGGATTCCACAGTGAACCCGACCCGCTTTTCCTCTTGCACATATACCCCTCTCAAATAGTTTAATTATATAAACTCTTCAAAACTTTTACAATTACACCATACATCCTTAGAAAACCCTCTATTTTTCAATTAATATCAGTACTTCTATCAAATATGATACAAATATAAATAAAATTAGTAAATAAATGCGTTATGTATATATAATATGTGATGGAAATAAAGGATCACAGGGATTTATATGTGTAACTAAACTATGTCAAGGGGTATAACCGTATAAGTGCAAAACACCAAGCTTTTGTTATTTTCTCAAAAGGCCCATGTATAACAGCCCATTGGCCCATGAATAGTCAGAGATAATCTACGGTCTGGATCTCTTCTCAAGACGAGCTCTTAATCCTGGCCGTCAAAGAGTCTAATATATAGTGATCTCAAGTGCGTGCTCTCGTGCTTCTCTTCGCCCCCTAGGATATCCACCAGGTGTGCTCTAAAACCCTAATTTCATTTTTGAGACTTTTTGATCTTTCGATTGAGATTCATTGGTTTTATTCGAGGTTTCGTTGGATTTATGCGTTTATTCTCGCTCGATTGATGCCCTAGATCATTTCTAGCAAGCGTTTTTGGTGGGGTTTACTATTCGATCTGGATTGGAGACTCGAGTTTCGATTCTAGGGTTTCGTTGGATGTTGTTGCTAGGGTTTTGTGGTTATTGAGTTTGTGTTTTCGATTTATTCTTATTAGATGGGAAATGGCTTGTTTTGATTGAAAATGTAGGGTTTGCTTGTCTAATTAGGGTTGTTTTTTCATATACAGAGAGCAAAAGAGTATCGGATAGGGATGGCCGACGTCGCGGAAAAGACGGTGGTTCCGGAGTCTGTGCTGAAGAAGAGGAAGAGGGAAGAGCAATGGGCGCTGGCGAAGAAGCAGGAACTCGCCGACAAGAGAAAGAAGGATCGCGAGAACCGAAAGGTTATCTT
Source organism: Dioscorea cayenensis subsp. rotundata (assembly GCF_009730915.1). Classification (NCBI taxonomy): domain Eukaryota; kingdom Viridiplantae; phylum Streptophyta; class Magnoliopsida; order Dioscoreales; family Dioscoreaceae; genus Dioscorea; species Dioscorea cayenensis. Next base: position 5,094,758 of record NC_052478.1, read on the forward strand.
CCTTAGGGCGCAAAAGTACTCCAAAGCGTATGAGACTCAGGTGAAAGAAATTATATTTTCTTTCTTTTTCCTGCACAAAAATGGGGGGTTTTTTTTTTTTTTGGTCTGATAAATTTTGATTATTTTTTTTAGGAGAAGGAGCTCATCCAATTGAAGCGTGAGGCCAGGTTGAAGGGAGGGTTCTATGTGAGCCCCGAACCTAAGCTGCTCTTCATCATCAGGATCCGAGGGTATCTCTCTTCTTATTTTATCCCCAGATTTATTTGTTTCTTGCAATGCCTACCTTGTTATTGTGATTAATAGTGTGCTTTTAAGCACTTTGTAATATTGCATGGAATTGTATTTGCTGACACTCATGAGTATTGACATTCATCCTTTTTGGCGAGTGAAAGTGAAAGTTGTGAAACTATAGTGGAAATTATGTTAAATTACCTCAATTAAATATTGAGTTCTCCCTGTTCATTTATAGATTGCCTTTGCTTGCAATCTGATTCTATTTATGACATGGATTTATTTAATAATTGCCTTTTGAATTTGTTTTGGTTGCTTGATTTTTCTGTATCTTTTTTATTTTGTGTAGATTATACCAAACAAACAGTGTCCTTTTAAGTTCATTTATGGTAACTTCCCTCTTAAGAATGCACTTAGTTCCCTTGAGGGTTCTTTTCAGATGCAGTTGTTGAGAAAATCTCACAAGATAAAACGCTTGTTGATAATTCAAATTTTTATCTGACCAGGGATTGGTTGTTTTTCTTCCTCTGATATTTTATTGAACTGCCCATCATTTTCTTCCCAATATTGAGAGCTTGATATTAGTCTGAGGCCAATATAAAGCAGATGCTATTTACTAATGTATGACGCCCTTATGTATCACTTCATTGTTTTACTCAAAGATGCGCATGTTTTTTATGTAGGTTTCATATGTCTATTTAACCTGAAAACTTCCTGCATGACCTGTATGCAAATTTTAACCATTTAAGTTATATTTACTCCTATGTTCAACTTCGATATTTCCTTTGGTGTGTTTAATAGTGATAGTAACCTTGTTTATTTTTTGTGGACTTGTGTAGTATCAATGCCATGCACCCAAAGACCCGGAAAATTTTGCAGCTGTTGCGTCTGAGGCAGGTGAGGAATCAGGAACATCTCAGGCTTTCTTTTGAAACATCATCATTGCTGCATTTTATGTTTCTAAAGAGTCTTGGGTCTGATCTGCTGTAGATTTTCAATGGGGTGTTTCTAAAAGTTAACAAGGCAACTATGAATATGCTGCAAAGGGTTGAGCCTTATGTGACATACGGGTACCAAACTATTGGTTTAAACGCTTGTATATACCTTATTGTAATATAAACTGCCTAATTTTGTTAATATCTGCATCATGAATTACAGATATCCTAATCTGAAGAGTGTGAGGGAGTTGATATACAAGAGAGGTTATGGAAAACTGAACAAACAGAGGGCACCACTGACTGAGAACGCCATCATCGAGGAGGTTTGTTGAACTGTTACTTCTTTGATGCCCTTGTGCACTATATAATACCTTTATCACACTTTGCTTAATAATTGAATGTTCTTGCTTGGTGTTAGGCACTCGGGAAATTCGGAATCATCTGCATTGAAGATCTTATCCATGAGATCATGACCGTTGGGCCTCACTTCAAGGAGGCTAACAATTTCCTCTGGCCCTTCAAGCTCAAGGCACCGTTGGGTGGCCTCAAGAAGAAGAGGAATCACTATGTTGAAGGAGGAGATGCTGGAAACCGTGAGAATTACATAAATGAGCTCATCAGGAGGATGAACTAGGTTTAGTTTTATGTTAGCTTTAAATGTCTCTTCACTTGCTGCTTGTTTGTGACATTCTAAAATTTTGGACATTTGGATTTCTTGCTTCATTTTGTTTGACAGATGTTGCGGATTTCATCTCTTTTGATATTTTTGCACTGCATCTTATTTTGCCTAGTTCATGTTATTTAATAGTTGGAATGGTTATCAGTGTTTCATTTCAAGATCTGGTCAAAGGGATAAGTTTTTAATGTGTGAATGGGATTGGGCTTTCTTTTTGTTTGGTGTTTTTAATGAATTAAATGAATCTGTTTAATTCTTTTATGTTTTTAAAATTTTAGCTTGATCAATTAGTGACTGGTAAATAAATGATTCCTATGTACAATGAATTCCTTTTGTTTATCTTGGCTCATTTTTCCAAAAGAAACTTCATTTCATTTATGGAATATAATTCTCTTACTTTCTGTTGATGCCTGCAAAGTATTCATTCAAAGAATCACGCTAAATAGACGAATCATTTTAATATATATATATATATATATATATCAAAATAGAAGATATGAAAAGATAAGTGATATGTACAACACGAATAATATCATATAATAATAAGGATGTGGCAGACCAAAAGTCATCTAAAAATTTGATTCCAGAGATGAGAGAAAGAGACTGGTGGGTGGCAATTAGCACATATGGATAAGTGTACACGTGGTTCTCCTGGTCGCTTACGTGGCTCAACATTCTTATATTGTTATTTTATTATATATATTGTTTTAAAGCAATGTGAGTTGCAACTTGCAAGAAAGAGGAATAGAGAAAGATGGAAGGAGAAGAAGGGAATAGGAAAGCAGTGAAAGAAGAAAAAGGAAAGGGAGCAGGTGGTCATGGAAATGATGTTGTTGATGATGATGATAATCATGGATTAGATCCAACGGTTAAGATGTTGATCCATCAATTGATCACAGGTGGACAAGCAGCTGCAGCTCAAGGTGACGAATCACATACGAAGAAGGATGAGAAGAAACAAGTGGTGACCAATTCCCCTTTTCAAGTCCTCGCCTTCTCAAGAACTGTTAATCAAATAGATTCTAACCTTGAGTAGTTACTTTTCTTTAATGAATGACTGAGTGAGTGAAAGTGGGAATGAGTGTTGTTATTGTAGCTTGTGTACTATAAGCATCACTGCAAAAAATAAAGAGCCTTTTTTTTCTTAAAAAAATTAGCACACAAACAAAGTCAATGGTGAAAATTTCTATTTATTGGTAAAAAATTACAAACAAGAGAACTAAGAGATCTATATGTATATACATATATATATTAAACTGGTTCAAAATAAGAGATATATATATATATATATATATATATATATGAAAAGAGGGAGAGAGAGAGAGAGAGAGATGCATGTTATGTTAGTAAGGTGATTTTAGATAGGTAACGAGGCGGCGAGAGCAAAGGGCGCAATGATACCTCCTCTTGATGCGAAAGCAAAGAGGAAGGAAGCAGAACCTCCAAGCGCTCTCCACGTCCGTCGCCATCACTGTTCCACCGCAGTACGGGCAACTCCCCGGCGCTGGCTGTTGAGCCATCACCCTCTCCTCTTCGTCACAAACAAAAACCAAGCACATCTTTCCCCTTTTTTTCTTTCTATTTTTCTTAGGAAGCTTTCAAGAAAATATCTGTCTTTATATATTTCTCTCTCTCTCTTTAGATATATATATATATATATATATATATATATAATTGAAGAAGAAGATTCCAGAGCCTGAAGAAGGGCCGCGGTTTACTTTCCAGCACCTTGTTTAATAATAATAATAATAGCAATAATAATAATGATACTTGGCTACTAAGGCCTCGATATTTCTTATTTTGTTGTGATCTGTAAGATTTATCACTAGACTAGATACATCCATAATTATTTGTTCAGATATTTCAGTTTATATAAAACTCTCTTATTCAAAAGAACAAAACGCCAGCACTGATTGATGAAAGAATACCCATTAAAAAGAATCAGATTCAATATCTGTCATGAAAGCATCTGATTTGAAAGTAGAAAAACAGTCCCTCGTCAGCAAACTTACAAAAAAGTCATGGTGGAAAGGAAAGGAAAGGAAAGGAGAAGAGGGCATCATCAAAAGATCACTATCAGAGTTTGAAGCATGAAATACCAACTACTTGTAACACTATCTGATGGTACATCACTACGTCAAGATGAAAATGAAAAAAAAAGAAGCAACAACGTTGAATCAGGCCATTCAAACTTATCAACAATATCTTTTCTAAAAGCAACTGGTAAAAGTAAAAATAAAAATAAAAATAAGATTAAAAAAAGCAGGGAAAATAACAGCAAAAAAGTTCGCCATTCTGCACTTATAGTACAGAAATAAGATACATTCTCCACTTTAGCATATGTTGATAATCTTCATGAGCATTGTGGAAATTTGATCCGCAAAACCACCATCACCAAAGTAAGTAAATTCTCTAAGCACAAATGAAAAGATTATAGACTTCTGTAGTCTATGACCGTCACCTCATCCTCTGGGGCGTCAAGGTCTTGATAGCTGCAACCAGTGAGAAAGGCACCAAAACATCAATAGCCGTCCGGAAATCACAATAGCGATATCAATGTCGATTGGTACCATAAAGCTATCGGTGAAAAAAGAATATGAAAGAACAAAAAGAGACTATGGTGATGTATTAAATGTGCGCTAGTTATTTATTTTTGGCTCAAAGTAATTGATCTACAAACAAATTGATCAAGAGAGCTTCGCTACAGATTTCTTAACCATATTCAAATTCTACTCAGGTAAGAATGAGCAGGTCTTCATTTGATATGTCAACTCTTTGGCAAAGATCAATTAGTACTTTAAACGCGATGTTCAAAATAAATCTCAAAGTTTATCTACATTGGTTAGGGCAAACCAAACATGGTCATAAGTGCTGATTTTTAATGTTTGATTCTACAAAAACAACGTAGACAGTATCTATTTATTATAATAGCTGCAAAACTACTCACCTTCGTAGACGCCGAGGATCAGGGCGGAAAGCTGGAGACATCGCCAAGATTGGAGCTGGACCAGGACCAGGCCTGGCTTTCCGACCACGGCCACCATTAGCTTCAAATTGAGATGGCCCACCTTGCTCTCGCAGCATCCGCATAGCAACTTCTGGCGGGGCAGGGACAAAGGGTCCCAATGGGCTGCGGAATAAAAACACGCAAACCATTAAGGTGACAAGAAAGGCACTCATTGAAGTATCTGAGAAGCAAGCTAAACTTTCAACATACCCAGCACCAGGTACAGGCATCAATACTGGCGGAGGAGGTATATCTGATGGAAATGGACCACCACGCAACCTTGGTGCACCATATGCATCATACATTACCTCATCAGGATTTCCACCATCCGGCCCAATGTTGTTATGCATATCATCAGTTGGTGAGTTTTCATTTCTGTCGAACCTGTCCTCATCAAGCCTGTCATGCTCCCTACGATTGCCACGTTCATCTCTCAGGCGATTCTCTAAAATAGGCCTTCTGCGCGGTGCTCTATCCTTCTGTCAGTTAGTAAAATACAAATAAGAAAAAGAAGTAATCCACTGATTTTTAAGCAACAACTCGTGGAAACCTCTTACAAATTTGAAAAGGACATGGAAGGGATGCTAAGAACTTATTATAACCATGAGATAATTTAAGAGAGGGACAGGAGAGTTAATAAATTCAACAGTGAAGAGACCAAGAACTCCAAGATACATAAACAAAACAACAGCATACTGAATGTCATACTTAAGGAAAAGTGTTTCTATAGATGACACGTGAGTGTATGCCAAAGAAAAATAGTAGGAGAAATAGGGTTGAAACTATCATATAGAGAGCAGAATAATCATCATAACCAAAAATAGGAGGTTTAGAATTTCAAACTAATTTTAGGAAATGGTTTTGGTTCCCAAGAATAAAAAAAAAAAACTACTATGCCTGTACATTCCAAAAGAAAAATATGACTGAAGTCAGACCAGGTTTGGATCATTGATAAATGAGACACCTCAAACCATTCCATGGGTTCCAATGGTCAATTTCCATACTAAACAAAGCACTCAGACAGACTAAGCTTGAAAGAGCTCTCCCAAACTTGGTAAATTTATTCTCCTAAATTCAATGGTTTCTGACAAATTCACAGCAGCTCTGATCCTGGGACTGGAATAATCCATGTTGAATAAAGAGGAAATTATTGAAGCCATCTGAATAGCTTTTGTAATAAATCTCAGAGCAAAAAGGTACACAATTATTCTCCAAATTCAACTCAAAGTAGATGTGCAAATGAGCACCACTATAGTGATATAAGCATATCTAAATAAGAGGAACAGCGCTATCAAGCAAAGTCTGGCTGAGTGCTTTGTATGAAAACCAAATTGAACATAAGTTAAACCCAATGGAATTTCCATTTAGAATTAAAGTTCATCTTTTCAGCTCTAAAAGGCCCTTCAAGTACTTTAAGACAACAAGAAATAATTCTCAGACACCATTAAAGAGTCACTGAGAGGAGCTCATGTGGCAGAGCTCCTTAGTATGTCTAATAAAAGGCAATAACATAACTATTGAATGTTGTTCCTTAACCTTCAGGGCATTACTGGCAAAATACCAGGACAAGGGAATCAAGAAGACAAGCCTTACATGGCAGAACAATATATCCTTACGCCATCAGCCACCAATCCTCTTAATAGCCATATAGAAGGTCAATACAAAAGAGAAGATGCTAGGCATCTAATTTACAAATCCATTATCTTAAGGATAGTACTTTGTATACCATTAAGGTTGCAAACCAGTAACTAGGATGAGATGAGGAAAAGGCTCTCCATCATAGAACAAGGTGGTTGGAATTGATTATCCCTTGATCACACACTAGCTAGAATTGTATTCCCTGGGCTAGCATCAACATACTTCCTTCTTACATCAAGAAATAATACAACACACAAATACAAAAATAAACACATTGGTTAAAAAAAATATGAAAGTAATTTCCCCCAACACAACCAAGACATAAATCTTGTGGTTGTCCTACAAAAAGATAAGGATGAATGCTTATGAGTTTTGTAATTTGTATGTACTGTCCTTCTATCAAGTGTTAAAAACACATAATGCTAAGCTGAAAATTCAACAAACTTACTGTTTCCCACACCAATTTCATTTCATCTGTCACCAGAAGGCAAACAGAAAATTTTCAAAATGAATCAGCATTCTCAAGCTTATGAACAAAACATGGAAGCAGCAAGAAAACAGTTGAAATTCTCTCTTTTGTACTTTTTTTCTTGTTTAGACTTTTACTATCTTATGTTTTAATAAAGGTAGTCTATCCACTTCATTCATTTTTTTTTAAATAAAAGGCACCAACAAAATTTCAAACAGAGATTTTCATGAATTGGTCCAGCACAAGTAAACAGAAATAGCTTCTTCATTAGCAGAGATACAAACTTAGGAGACATACCAGAACAGGTTGCTGCATAACAGGAGTTCCACCAGGAGCAGTTGGATCACTGTAGAAAAAATCAATCAGAACACTATCACAATCCACTGAAGATTAAGCAATGTTTCTCTATAGCTAAAACAGAATAAGAAACACACATACTTCATATAATTTTGAAAATAAATGTCTTCGCGCACTTTTGATGTTAACTCTGAAACCAGATCTGTGTGCTTGAGTTTCAGATGCTTATGGACAAACTCGCCAGCATGGAAGAGCTTTGTGCAACCCTTGGCTCCACAACCATACTTCCAACCATATTTTTCATCTCTAATCTTCCTAACATAAGGATCAAGAATCTCAACAGCTGCAGCATCAATCTTCTCTTTCGCAGTCATTACTTCCAAAGGATCCTGACCATGCAATCTCCCTTGCCAGGTTGAATCCAGCTTCTTCTCCCATTCAGCACCACTCTTATCATATCCATCATAAGTTTTGCTGTCAGCCCTTACATGGCGAAGGCCCTTGGCTTCACTTGTCTCAGACATGCCATAGTAATCTATGCCATGGATGCGCCATAAGTATGTGATAAGTGTATCCAAAAGTTCAATACCTTCAAGCCCCTTGACAGTAGTCAAGCCCCTAATGATTATGATTGGTCCCATCGATCCAGCATGAGATTTCTCCCCATCAAATTTATCGCGATCACTGCTAGATAAAACATTATCTTCAATACCTTTCTCAGTATCAAGTTTACGAACTAGTGCTTGGGCTTGGTCAATGTCAACTTGGATTCGTCTAGTTTCAGAACTACTCGGGTGAGCCTTGGGAGCAGCCGAAAGCAGATCATTTTCTTTTGCAGGGCCCCTACCATGTCTTCTCCTTTTACCACCAGTATCAGCTTCATCGTCAGAGTTTGCATCACTGCCATGTCCAGATTTGTTTGGTGTGGAGGCAATCAATCCTGGGCCCCTGCATTAAAAAGTTAGACAAGCCAGGACAAACCAGCAAATGACACAATAGCAAACAAGAATGGCATACAGGTCTAGATTTCCACTCTGCAGATCAAGTAAGAACTCCTTTGCAGTTGCTCTAGCTTGCTCATTCCTCCTGCAAAGGAAATAATATGTAAAAACCTATTTAGCCCCCGCTAAATTATATTTCAATGTCAGAATATAATTCTACTGTGTTGGAATAAAATTAAACATACAACTTGAAAAGCCCATTACTGAACCCATAGCCCTCAGGTTTCCCAGTATACACATATCTATGTCAACACTTACCTCTCTATCACTGCTACCAAATTAGTTGGATGATACTTGTCTTTCAACCTACACCAAAAACAGGTAACTCAATAAATAGCAGGACTAAACATCACAGTAAAGCATGTTCTAACAAGGGAAAGTAATACACACCACTCTTCCTCCTTGTGTGCATCAAAATAAGCTCTTTTCTGAGTAGTAATATACTCTGACCTGTACTCTTCATACCTGCACAATCAAGTGATAGGTCAACATGCAAACCAAATAAATAGAAAAGGTAAATAAACATGGTCATCCCAGTAATTAAAAAAAAAATAATAAAGAAACAGGCAAATGTTAAAAATAATCTGAAATACTGTTACAACAATGTTTTGAGTACCTGCGTTCTGCTTCAGCTGGTAATATATCATCTTCTAGTTCTTGGATGAACTGCTTGTAAGACATAAGGCCTTCTCTGCAAGAAGTTAATAGTGCATTGCACGATGTCACATGGTCTTAAATAGATAAATACAGAAAGGGATGGGAATTGGCCAAAGCATATGACAAAGTAATATCATAATTCTTATTCATCACACAAAAAAGTGAAATCCTCGTATTGGGTTGCACAAAATGAATCACTAAAGAATGTGGCCCGTACTGAGAAGATAAAAAATTTATTGGTTTAATTAATTGAACATAAAATAGTACTTCTATGAGCAATGCGTGGCCGAGTCCAAACCTTGGAATCATCCCTGAGTTGAAGCCATCACCAAAACCACGCCCTGAATCAATCCAATCTGTGAGTCACTAAAAAGTTCAAGATTAGAAGGCACTATACAGAAACAAGAACAAAAAAAATACATACTGGGAAACTTTAACAGATACCAAAATTCTAAAATGCATTCCCAATTTTCTTGTTTGACGTGATAAAACAAACAGTTCCTTGTCATCAAGCTTTTTAACCAGATCAGCATGTCATGCACTTCATTAAATCTTATTTTCAAATGCTTTGCATACAATTCAAACTTTCTATTGTGTTCTCTTTCTGTTTCATTTCTTTAAAACAACAATGTGGCCAAAAAACATGCCCTCGCAGAATATCAGCACACCACCTTCCTTGGCATACGCACACATTGAAGAAAATAATCCAATGTATCATTTCCTATCCACCTTGAATTTTGCATAGTACATCAAGGACATAATTGAAATTACTTACTAGGATGCTTGTTATGGAACACTAGCAAATACTTTAGTCAACATGAATCAAATGAAAACCAACTGCAATCAAAATTTCAGACCAGTACTAACAAAATAAGCAGGATCAACAACGATGGCAAAGTAAACATATGCCAAGCAACAACGCAAAGTTTTCAAAAACAGATGCACCTGACTGCCGACCACCAAACCGGGGCCTTTCATCTCCATATCCACCCCTACCCCCTCGTTCATACCCTCCGCCATAGTCATAGCCATACCTTCAAACAAGTTATAAAGCATAAAAACAACAGACCAATTTTTATTGATGGAATAAACAAGGCTTTATCCCTGGCATGAAGGATACCAAATTGAACTCAAAATCTCTGAACTCACCTCCGGTCATCCGCCCCATACCCTCCTCTCGATCCGCCTCGACGCCGATCATACCCACCGTCATCCCTCCTCGACCGCTTGAAGGGCCCAGGGGAAGGTGATCTTCGAGGAGGCGAGTGCCGTCGATCGCGGTAAGGGGGCGGGCTACCACTACCGCGTCGTCGATAATCCCGCTCCCTGTCCCCTCTCCCAGAAGGCGGCGGTCCCCGGTCATCACGCTCGTCCCGCCGCTCCCTCGAGTCCCTGTCCCTCCTTCTGGATGGCGGCGGAGGTGGGGGTGGCGGCATCGGCGAACCACCCGGTGATTCTCCTCGCTGATCCTCCACCTGTGTCTCCGTTTCGTCCGCCATAGCAGCCGTGCAACCCTAGAAAATCTAGATCGAACTGAAGCTAGGGTTTGAGAAGCCCTAGAAATTGATCCAATGGGGAGGAAGGCGGAGACACAAGAAGGGATCACGCTCACGCTGAGGGGTTTTATCGCTTCCCATGAGATTCGAGGGACGTATTCGTAATTATATGGTTGTCAACGGGTACTTTTGAAAATGAGAGATTGAATCACCTGATCAGACATTTCACATGATGTGCGGCTCAGATTGCGTTTTGTCTGGTTTAGTCTTCTTCTTTTTTTCTTTTTTCTTTTTTTAATCAATAGCGAGATGAACGTCTAATGTAGGAAACTCAATTTCAATAGCCTAAACGGTCATGCATAATTTTATTTTATTTTATTTTATTTTATGTTTTTGAGGGGATTAAAATTAGTTGGTCTCATGGTTCATAAATTAATATAATTCCATCAAATCAGTAAAGATAACATTGATTTAAAATATATATATATATATAAAAAATGTAAACTACACCCCAATTGAAGTTATTTTGATTTTATAAAACCAAAATAATATAATAAAGGTGCTTTTGTGTATGTAATTTTGCATATGAGAGCATAAGTGCATTCTTAATATATTTATAAACAATCATTATTTGAGGTAGCTTTTGATATTTTCCCATTAAAAATATTCCAAAAAAGTTATTGATAAAATGTTGATTTTTTAGAGATGATTTTTAAAATTAAAATTTTGAGAAAATCTCTTAAGTTACAAGAAAGTAAGATAGTTCAAAACAATGTTATAAATAACAACTGTTGAATTATCATCAAATAACTATAAATAAATATTTCTAATTAACAGTTATATATCTTAAATGATTTAATCCTTGTATATATATAAATTTAATTATGCGAAATGAAACTCCCTCATTTGAGAAATGAGATTTCCATCACTTCCTCGAAAACAGACATCTAAAGTGGAAATCATCTTTCTTAGGGGTAGTTTGGTATGTGAGAAAATAACAACTTTACAAGGAAAAGTAAAGTTGTCAAAGACTTTCACACATTTGGTTTTAATATTAGCAATGTAAAGTAACGGTTTTCATGTAATTTCTTTCCCTTTGACTAGGGAAAATGATTCATAGGGGGGAGGGTGTGAAAAGGATTACACAGTGGTCATGAAATATATTAAACGAGTGAAATTCCAATATTACCATTATTTAAATACATTTTTTTCTTTATCTTTTCTTTATTTTAAAAGAGAAATCACTCATTAGTTTTTTTTTTAATATTTTTTTTTACCTTTTTAAATGTTTTTTTGTTAATTTTTTATATTTTTGGAACTAGATTTTAGCTTTTTGTATGGTTTTGATGAATTCATTTGATCTTACAAGGGTTTGGTAATGGGATTTTAACTTTTATTATATAGATATTTTTAATTTTATTAACTAGAGTAATCAAGGATAAAATTGAGAATGCATACAACTTTACATAGAAACTTATCCATACCAAATGAAGGAATTAACTTTACATGCATTTCAATTACATTTTTTATTATACATATCAAACATTGCTTTGTTACTTTACAAGGGAAAGTAATTGTAGAGAAAGACTTTACAGTAAAAGTCTTTCACTGCAAACCACCAAATGAGCCCTTATTAGTTACCACTTCCCGGAACTCAAACGGGCCCCAAAGTTAATGGGCGAGAAAGTGAATTGTTTATTGGGCCGGCGAGGCCCAATAGATTTAATACCGGACACGTCACGCATCAAGATTCAGAATCCCATCGGAAGGCATCGAACGGTCATCCCTCCGCGCGGGCATCTCCAGAAAGGCCCGCGAGGGCTCGCGGGGTTCTCCATCGAACAACGCACGCACGGCCATTGGAATCCAAATCGAAAATCGAGGGCAAGAGGGCGAAGGCAGAGGAGTAGAAGCTTGGGATCAATCTGAGGAGGAATCGAGAGCTATCGCTTGCGGCGTGGACACCCTTCGGATCGGCGGCGCATGCGGTGGTCGGTCGGGTTGATCCGGGCGCGGCGGCGTGATCTCTCGGACCTCCGATCCTCACCATGTGGTTCTCCTTCTGGCGGTCCAGGAATCGGTTCTCCCTCGACGAACTACGGTTGGATTTTTTTCCTTTTAATGTTTTTCTTGATTATTTTCAAATTTTTGTTTGAATCGGTGGAGATCTTGCTTGGGGGTTTGATCCCATTTGCATCGCTGGAGGGAACTGTTGTTTTTGTGCAAATCTTGATGCGGTGATTTAGAACGATATCATGTCAGTTTGGGGATTTTCAAGATCCGGGTGAAATAGTTATCGGATCATTATTGCTAAATAGGATTTGATTAAAGTACCAGTGAAACTAGCATAGATTTGAATCCTTCTGGAAAATTGCTGCCAGAGTTGAAAACAGGTTGTAAAACTATAGAAAAATGTGACATTCAGGGATGGAATCTTGGTTTGAATCAGAGGAAACCATGACGATGTCAACAAGGTGTTGGATTGGAAGCGTTCCGCCTAAGTTTTGAGAAAGATGATGCCAGAAGCTTTTGAATGAGGTTATATGTGACAAAAGTTGACTGAGATGATTAACAGAACAATTTTGGATGGAAAATGCGTGTTAAGGAGTATAGGTTGAATATTCAATATTTTTAGGATTTTTTTAGGTGATATACCTAAATAAATTTGCGTCTAGGCTCTTGCAACCTAAAGACCACCCAATAGTCAAAGGGCATGTAGTTTAGATGGCAGATGCAACAATGTGGCCTACTGACAGTTTACGATAAAGAATGTGTCTGTATGCTACAAGGAAGGCTTAATCTTTGCCTATTTATGGCGAGAGACATCCAAAATTTAAGGATAGAGATCCAGGGTTGTACACATAATGATTTCTGCATGGGCTAGATTTTTATTTAGTTTGGCAGAGATTTCATAAAGCTTGTCTAACATATAATAGTTCACCAACTATCTAGTGATTTGCCCGGGAGTCGGTTGCCTGTAAGTCTGGCAGAGGTATCAAACCAAATGCAATATCTACCGTTTCACCTTCCATTCTGTGTTTTGAATGCTTTCTTTTTTCTTCTTTACGACATGAAATGGTTTGTTCTTGCATGTGTTTGTGAAATATTTATAGTTAAAAGGCTGGTGCTTTTGGGCATTTATAAAGATCATATTTATCTATAGTAAATATGTTTCTGTTTGTGAAAATTTGACTCTTGCTCTGTTGCCTATAATATATTACTATCATTTGACAACCATGAATTTTGCTTCCAGTAGGAGGACATCATTTCATCTTTTATGACTGTGATACTCCTAGTCAAGCCTAATATTGGTGAACAATCAATTGGTTTTTATCCGTTGGCCTTTATATAACTAGAAGATCTCCTCCATTTTGTTGGCTATGATTTATGAACAGTGTGAACCATCTCATGCAGGTACCTGACTGATCAGCTTCAGAAGGTTCAAATCGTAAATGAAGTTAACAAGGTATGAAGTTTCCAGTCGAGATGGATGTTATTATCATCGTTTTATCCTGCGTTTTATTTACCTGTTACACATTTTCTGTTACAAAGGATTTTGTTGTTGAGGCTTTAAGATCCATTGCTGAGTTGGTAACTTACGGTGACCAGCATGATCCATCTTTCTTTGAGTGAGTCATCTGGTAACAGCTAAGCCATTTTTATTCTGATTAAGCATCGCGTGCTTTTTATAGTATGAAACTGGTTTCTTCAGGTTCTTTATGGAAAAGCAGGTTATGGGCGAATTTGTGCGTATACTAAAGATAAGTAGACCGGCAAAAGTTGCACTTCAGTTATTACAGACAATGAGCATTATGATCCAGAATTTAAGAAAGGAGCATGCAATTTGTAAGTATTCTCTATGGTTAAGATACTGTAGTCTTTTGATTTGGGTCTTGATGTTTTTATGGCTGTTTGTTGCAGATTACATTTTCAGCAATGAACACATAAACTTCCTCATAACATATTCTTTTGATTTCAAAAATGAAGAACTACTATCACATTACATATCGTTTTTAAGGTTGGTCTTTCTCTCTCTGATTCCTTGTGTCATCAGTAGTATCCTTGCTTTCTGATATTCTTATTTTTTTTAAATGGCTCATTTAGTTTCACCTATTCTTTTTCCTCAAAGGGCAATAAGTGGAAAGCTGAACAGGAATACTATCTCATTGCTTGTGAAGACTAGAAATGTAAGGTCCTCCATGCCTCTAGGTTCAGGTTTTCTGTCCTTTGATCTGTTTGTGATGTTTTAAAAGTTTTATTGATAATATGGAAAAGTATGTGCAAGTCTAGGTGCTGAAATGAAGATTGAATGTTGTTATTTCAAAAGTATGGTGAAATGTTAGGAATTCCCATCTGTTTTCCCTTGAATCTCCTTTGTGGTAAAATAGAGTTGTTTTTTCTTCTTTGCCACCAAAAATGTTATTGATTGGATGAACTCAACCAATGGATTTTCAAATTTCTTTTACTTAGTGGTTCATGATGTCGCGTCTTCTGGTTTTGATTCTTTAGTTAAAGTCCGTAGAGGTTCTACATATGCATGTCACATTGGCAACTAATTTCCCCTTGGACCCGGAAACTGTGTTTTTTTTTAAAATCACTTTTATTACTTATATGTTACTATATTGTCTCTTTTTTATTGCATTCAGATTATCCTTAATGTTGCTTCTCAGGATGAGGTAGTTTCCTTCCCCCTTTATACAGAGGCTATACGTTTTGCTTTCCATGATGAAAGTATGGTCCGAACTGCTGTACGTGCTTTGACACTAAATGTTTACCATGGTAAGTTGGTAAGGTCTCATTTCCATGAAAATTGTCATTTCTCATTTTATATCTATGGCAATAGATGCTATTTATGGTGTGTTCCCTTCTTCTCTATTTCCTGTTTCAGTTGGAGATGAAAGTGTCAACAAATATGTTTCAAGCGGGCCATTATCATATTACTTTTCAAGTTTGGTCAATTATTTTCGTGAGCAATGCATCAAATTGGATGGCTTAGTCTCCGAAGCTGCTAAGTAAGTCAATAAGCCTATCTATTATTGTCTTTATGTAGAAAGCATTCTATGCCATGTTTGGGCAACATGGCTGTGCAGCTTTCTTTTTCTGTAAACTATGTCTATTTGAGCTTTCTGATCGCTATTCTTCTTGTATTGAGCTTCTTGCTAGTTGCTCACTGCTTTAAAACATCCTACCATGTTCTCTTATAAATTATAATCACCAACTTGTAAAATTGAATCAGTACATCGTTATGCTTATACATTTATACATGGCTCTAGATTTGCACATACTTAGAGTGAAAGCTAGCCATGCTGAATCTTCTAACAAGATCATCTGACTTATGGTACAGGAATCCAGATTCTTCCGAGTTAACTTCTGGCATTCATACTTCAGTGGATGAAATTGAAGACAATTTATATTACTGTAGCGATGTTATTTCTTCTGGTGTTCCTGAACTTGGACGATTGATAACTGAAAGTATTTTGCATCTTTTGGTTTTTCCGTTGCTTCTTCCTGCTATGAGAAAGCAACACACTGTAAGTGTTGCTTTTTCCCTTTCTTCTCTACATTTTCTTCTGTTGTAATCTAAATAATGTGTTTTCCTAATGAATTGTTTTTTTTCCTCCCCCAGGTTTCACAAATAAGCCTTACCACTTCTTTATATCTATTGTGCTGCATATTACATATTGTTAAAACCAAGGAGTTGGCTAGTGTTATCTGCGCCACACTTTTTTATCCATCTGAGGCATTTGTCACTAAACCTGAAGTGATAGAAAATGGGCGTGCATCTGAGTCGAATACCTCTCATGAAGACCAACAACAGTGTCTAGGTTCTTTTAGTGTGAAAAGAGAGGCGGAGGATTCTGGAGTTACCACGCTTGATTCACCTAACTCCTCTGGTCATACCATGCTACATTCTTCACAACATAATCTTCGTGTGTCACCTATTACACTCAGGTAGCTTTGTTTCTCACAACATAATGCTCAATATTTGATTGAAGTGAATCATTGCAGTGAAATACCATTAGTTATAAATGTCTTTATTCAATATTTTCAGTCAACATACTATCTTCCAAAATATGATCAGATTTGTTATATACCTTGGTAGAACTGGGGCATACCAGTGAATTGAGCTGTTATGTGAGTTTGGCAAGTCGCTGTTAACCATGGTGTTATCTAGAACTCACACCAAGCCAAAATCACAAGTTTAGTAAGGCCCTAAAATGAGTTCTTATGGGATGAAGGTCCATTCTGGGTTAGCTGGGGGTCTGAGGGATCAACTGTCTATTATGGGCGTGAAATAATTGAAAATGAACTTGTGAGCAAACATATGTTTTGTTTTATGCCATCTGCAAGTAAATATTTAGGGCTTTTATTTCTGCTTCATGTTTAAATCTCATGTCCACCTTTTGTGTTTATTTATTTATTTTAATTATTAATATTATTATCATTTGGAGTGTGCCTGGAACTTCATTTTAGCCTGCAGTATTACCCTGAACCTTGCTTGACTAACTTAATTTGTGCCATGAAGTTGTTGGAGCTCATTACAATTCCCTTTGGTACCTTACCATGTTTGAGTTTCTGTAAATTTTTAGATTAATAATTTTTTACTGGGAAGATGTTTTGTATTATTTTTCTAACAGTAGCCTGTTAAGGAATAATGTTATTCTTTCATTTGATTGACGGATCATTATTGTTCACTCAGGGAGTTATTGCTGTCATATATCATTAGTGGAGATGACATCCAGGTTTTGGGATCATTGAGTTTGCTAGCTACATTGTTGCAAACCAAAGGTATTGCATTATTCTATTTTTTGCTTCACTATGTTTGTTGGTATGTTGAATTATCTATTACCATAATTTCTAGAACTGGATGAATCAATGCTTGACGGATTGGGGATTCTGCCTCAGAGGAAGCAACATAAGAAGCTCTTGCTAGTAAGTGGCAATTGCTACTTTGCATTACTTCTTATATTATGATTGCATCCTATGTTGCTTAGTACGTTAGCTTATAGATTAATTCACATGGGGAATATACATACTAAGCAGATTAATTGTGTATCAAAAGGCTTTATAAAGGCTTGAAATTCTTGAAAGTAAATGATTAGATTGTTGATTTTCTTTGATATTATCATGCCTAAAGAGTCCTTTTGTTGGTTGCTAATTTCCAAAAATTGTGGAATTTTTTTGGTACCTTATATTATGAGAAACTAAAATTTTTCAGTTTTTCTGACCCATGTTGGTGGTTAATGTCTTCTACATTAATATAGTTGTTTGATTTTTAAAATGGCTTTTGCATTTTCTTCATTGTTCCTTATGGAAAAGGAAGAGGATTTTTAGAGGCACAAATTTTCACCAAATTTATATAATTAATTTGTTTAAGTTATCACTGCACAGGAGTGAGAATGCCATAATTGCATCGTAGTTGGTTCTCTTTTAAGTTGTGCATATAATAAATTATGACCTCTATTGTGAGGGCCACTAATGCATATATGGTGTGGCTGCAGCAAGCATTGGTAGGTGAGAGCTCTGGTGAAGAACAGCTATTTTCTTCAGAAAACAATACTACCAAAGATAGCATAAGTACTGAACTTGATAGGTACTTGCAAAGGCTCAAGGTACGCTTGTTTTATTGCCCTCAAATCTCTGATTAAAACTTAGTTCATGGCTCATTGCTTGCTTTTGCTTGGTTGTGTCACTAAAGAGTTTTGTATTTCTTTGTGATGATTGAGCCACAATCTGTTCACCAGCTTTTTGTTGCATAATGATTATTAGGAGTCATTCTCTTGTTGGCTTGTTCCTTTGTTTTAAATAATGTTATGATGGTTTCCAATTCCAGTCATGAGTAGCCTGTCATTTAATATTATCCCTACCTGACCTTTTGTGTTATGGGCTATTTTCCTAAAAAAAGTGTATTTTAATGTTTCTTTTGCAGGATCAGTATCATCTACCACTTTGTTGCGGGAAACTAGGAATCAGTCCTCAAATGCAAAGATACCAGGTCTACATAAATTCTCGTGCATTCTTCCATTAGATTCTTTTGTTTATATCTTTATGTTTTTTAAACCAGAGATTTCTTTGTAGATGTAACTTCGTACAAGAAGAAGATAAAAATCAAAAGTTTGGCTAAATTACTTTGCATCTGATCACTAGAAAATTGTAGGATTATATTTTTACATGTTTTACTTATGCAGAAGATCATATTGTTAGCAATATATGATATGTTTGTGTGTGTGTATTTTACAGGTTCTGGATGCACTAGTCAGTCTTTTCTGCAGATCTGGTACGTCTGCAGAAACTTTGTGGGTTGGTGGTTGGCTTCTAAGGCAGTTGCTTCCACATGGAGAGGAAGAATTTACTTCTCATCATCTTACTCAACTCAAGGTTTGATTCTTAAATCACTTTTGTTATTTATATCTAGTCAACAATAGCAAATGGTCATTCTTAGATACATCATGCAAATTTCCCATATGTTATAGTTAGAATTATTCTGCTTCTCGATGCAAGATCATACTTTCTGTGATCAAGCCAGGCTGGAATTGCATTTAATAAAGACTTACGTAGCTTCCACTTCAAGTGCTGCACCCATCTATACATCTATCAGCTTTCCATTTATGATATTTTCTAGTCATTCTTAGCATGCTAATTATGACATAATATATGAATGCCTGGATCAGGAGCATTATGACACAAGTATAGGCCTGGATCAGGTGATAGCTCTGGATATATTTGGTAGATGTATGCTCTCTAAGAAGCTTGCTTTGTACAGGATTCTCACAAACAGTCTACTGCTCATCTTTTTGGGGAAATTAAAGGAATCTGGTCCGATCTGCTCCTAACAGTTCTTAAAGATGAATGGAGGAACTGCAAGAGAGGTACACCTACTAGATTTTGCTAAATCTTTTGATTCAGTTATGCTTGATTTAGCTGATACTTTATCAGAATGACTTTGTGATCAGCAATTGAGGCGCCATCAAGTCGAAAAGATCCAAGAGTCATTCTCTCACCGTCACGAGTAGTTTCTTCTGGAGGTCCGTTTAAATAGCTTGATAAGGGTTCATTCATGATTATGAAATTTTTCTTCAATTTTGAATGTGGGTGGTTATGGCTGGGCTTTAATATCAGCTTAATTACTCTTCAGGTGAATCTTCTCTTGTGGCCGGTGAAAGAATGTGTGAGTTGGTTAAGGTTAGTTGCATCTTATCCCTCTCTGTTATTATTTTGGTCAAAGTTGAAAGCTTGCATCTTTCTGGGGTATGAAGACATCAAACTCAGGATCTATGTTTTAACCTTGCATTGTGAGTCTGCCACCATTTTTTATGCTGTCTTGGTGCTGGTGTAAATATCAACACAATATTTTTCTTTTGTACGCGTGTATCTAATTGTAGCATGACACCAATGTGGACAGCAATACTAGTAGAGGCTGACAGAAATGCAAACTATTCATGTCATGGCCAATTTTCTTATTATGGGATAATGTGACTGTTGGATCTTCTACAGGTATCATTCATTATTCATGTGTATATAAAAGGTGAAATAGTTGATAATTTACTATTGATTGTTAGGCCTTCTTTGTTAATAATCCGATATGTAAGTACTACAGTTACGCAAACTGGACATGACAACAGGGGGGCTCAACATTTTGGGTCAGACAAATAGAATAGTTTCTTTAATGGTAATCTTATATTCTTTTGTGAACATAGGAAATATCAATAAAGGGCTCAGCCTGTGGGGTCAGAAAAGTAGAATAGCTTGCCTAACAGTGTGTATTCATGCTTGCACTTTGGTGTGATTGACCTTTATGTTCATTCATCTTGCTTGACCTGCTTGCTTCCTAATATGTGTGTATATGTGCATGCTTTCTTCTGGGTGTTAGACCCCTTGAAAGTAAGTGTTTTCTTTGGTAGTTTATTGTACCTAAGGACTCTCTGGAAACACATAAGGAATTCTATTGGGAAACACATAGGGTCAATGTTATTTTATTGGCGTGTATGAACTGGTAATTTCTGTGATGTCCAGGTTTTTGTACTTCAACGTCAACTTCTGATTTTCTCTCTGGGAGGATCCTTGCCTGATCAACCTACTGTTGATTCTTCAGTAAGTACTCCTGCACATTGCCGAGCAACAACCGCGGGTCTCGATGTTATTGTTCCAAAGCCTGGAAATGAAATTACTTTAGGTTGGCTAAACATAACTTATTAGTCCAAGTTACTGCCCCACATAGTATTTTTAAGTTAAGGTTCCTTTAATTGAATGGTTGCTTCTGTTGCCATTTGCAGTTGATGCAATACCTTGTAGAATAGCATTTGAAAGAGGAAAGGAACGCCACTTTTGGTTTTTAGCGGTATCTAGGGAGATGTCTGGTTGGCTACTCTTAGCAGAAGAATTGCCCCTCAAGAAGCAATGCGGTGTTGTACGTGTTACAGCACCCTTGGCTGGCTCAAATGTATGTGTTCTTGAACTTTAAAGTGTCACCTGAAAATTAGAATGCTGTATTCATTGATGTTTATTTGTTAATTATTCACACCTTGCTTTAGGCAATACCTTTTTATTTTTATCCCATACAACATGAATATTCTATGAATTTTGCATTAAGTTTTATTTAGATTGAACTTTTTGTTTGCCTTCCTACTGAACATATGTAATTAATCCACAATTTTGCACGACAATCTATTCAGACAGGACTTCAATTTTGGCTTTCATTTTATTAAATTTGATTAATACACTAATGATCTAGAAGGCATGAGGAATGCATATTACTTCCAGATTGAGGTGAATCTTAGTTTTTCCAGATGTAGATCTTTTGATGGAATTTATCTACATGTAAAGTTAAAGGTAACAATTCAAACTCAAATGCTTTCTCTGAATTTTGACCAACATACTAGAAAGTAATTAAGTAAATCACTCATATCTAGTAATTAAGTAAATCACTCATCATTGTCCATCCATTATCACAAACCTTATTTGCTCTATGTTCAGTTGTGCGAAATATGGTTAGAATTATACAAAAATTTCTCTTCTGGAATGACTAGAGTAAACAACTGAAGATGTAATCGTGACCTTTTATTTTTCTCTATCAGCCCAGGATAGATGATAAGCATCTAAAGTGGTTACACTTGCGCATCCGTCCATCTACTCTGCCCTCCTTGGATCCATCAAAGTATGATGGCTTTGGGAAAGGCAAAGCGAAGGCTTTGGTTGATGGAAGGTGGACCCTTGCATTCAGGGATGAACAATCTTGCAAGTTTGCAGAGTCTATGATTATAGAAGAGTTGCACCAACTGTCCAGTGAGGTGGAGAAAAGGTTAACGCCTTTACTTGATGATGATTTTTCTAGAAAACCCCTGGATCATTCTAATGCTTTGTTTGGAGATACTGCTGATAATATCCAGTAATAATTCTTTTTTAGGTTTGAGGTGGTGATACTGTGAAATAATACTAGCTTTACAGGGTGGTGGGGTTGTACTGGTATCTTTTGCAAAGCTCCACTACCCTTTTTGTATATGTTCAAATGGTTAAATTATCAAAGTCTAGAGTTTAACACATAGAGTTTCAGGCTCTCAGCCATTTGTGTGTCAGGCAGTACATTATCATTCTTTGTACATTAACTATGTTTCCTTGCAAATATTCTTGTAATCTTTTGCTTAAATAATCATTTTTTCACACTTGGGGAATACCAGTCTTGTTTTGGCATAATATATAATGCAATCAATCATCTCTTATGTTTCTTTGTTCAGGTGTGTAAAAGTATTACTATCCTTGAATTTCATCAAACTTTTGGCATATGTTTTGTCTGATTTTTTTCCTGCCAAGACTTTTGTACAGACAAGACATGAAAGAGCAACTTCTCGGAGGATATGACTGACCATTCATTAAACCACATTTTTAAGGTACACTGATACCCTGAAATTTAGCAGTTCATCGCTCGTTCCTTAATGTATTATTAAAAATATTATAAACGAAATATCATGAAATATTTGTAGAATTGTTTATCTTGATTTATAGTGCATGTCTACATGCCTCATTTTGATGTCTTCAAAAATGAAAGGAGCTATTCTTTGTTGTCTGTTAAGATTCTCTTTGTGGCTTTTACCCATGACAAATGTCTTGAACCTCTTATTGTCTCTTTAGTTAACAATGGAACCAGCTATTAGATGCTTACCTCTATCACCTATTAACCAAAACCATCCCAATACTGTGTTCTAGCTTTTTTGTTCTTTTCCAATGGGGCCTTAAAGAGTTCAAAATCACCCACTTTTTGAGTATCTGCCATTGTTTATAGGGGCATTGCCAAGTCTCCAGCATGGTCTGCACTTAGAATGTTCAATCTTATTTATAAGTTCCCTTTCAGGTTTCTCTATATTTTTTTTCACCTTTTTACTTGCAAAGGATGTTTGTTTTTGTAGTGTACTTCTGTTATGATAATTTAAGGGAATGATGATCAATCAAATTTGATTTTACTGGATAGATATAGCAGGCTGACATCAGTTAATTATATAAATTTTGGTGTGAATATGTAAGTTAGACTTTATGATTGCTTACATCATGTGAACTATGTATTTTCTACTAATAGATGGAAACCTTAGGTTTATCTTTATTTATATTTAGAAAAAGATTGAAGTTGCTACTATAGGACTTACAATTGTCACTACTTACCCCAATAGAAAGGAGAACCAATGAATTGAAATTATTGTGATCACTATAATAACTTGATTAACTTTTATAGTCTTGAATTGAAGTTCACAAAAGCAGACCTGTTTTGTCAATAAGTTGGATATCAAATCCAATATGAGTCATTGAATCTTTCTTTTCACTCAAATAAAGCAAGTAACTTTATTCTTTTTTTTTTTTTTATATATTTTTGATCATTTGCACTTGTAATAAAAAACTTCTGATGAGTGAGTTCCAGGTCCTGCAGCATTTGGTGTTCAATCAATTCAGTTTACTTTTTATGCTTTTTCTTATGCATGAACTTTTATGTGGCTTATGTTCAGGCTATGCTTTACTTATCACGAATCTAATGATGGTACAAAAAGCATTAGCATTGAAGAGTACATTCCAGAGGTTCAGATGTAAGTTACCATAATTGACTGATTAATTGGATGATTAGGAAGCATTTTACTTGTTCCTGATTTCAAGTGAGCAGGTTTTAACTTAAATGGCATCATTAAAAATAACAAAATTACCATACAGCCTCATGGAAACGTGATTTTTTTAAAAAATTTTATTGAATAATAATATATTATATATATATATAATTATATGTGCACTTTTTCTTTAAAACCTCAGCTTCTTATTTTAGAAGAAGAATATAAATAAAATCCCTCTTCTCAATCTCTCTGTATATTATAATATAGAACCATCATAAAAAGCCAGTCAAGTAAAATAACCAACGCGGGAGCTTCGCCATTAGTGATAAGGTATAATATGCGGCCCTGACTTATGGCTTTGTGTTAAATCTGGCCTTAATTAAGGAAAAAGTTAGTTTAATTCTTTAACTCAGAAATAATCATTGTATTAACTGTTAATAATGGAAAATTTTATATACTTAGGTCATAGGTTGTTTTAATACATAGAAATCCAGTGAAATTATTCAATTGGGTTATGAAACCACTCTTAACAAATCACTTAAAGAAAAACCTCCACAACAAGAAGAGCATTCAGTACATACAATGAGAGTTGAGCTAAAATTAATCTTCACCAAAGATTCCAATGAGATAAAAAAAAGAAGGAACACGAAGATTAATTCATCTGCTAAATCCCAAAGCAGTGGGTCATACAAGGGGATGATTGAGATAAAATAACAACTAAACCTCTAGTGGAGAGAACCATATAGTACATACATGAATGGCAGATTGCCAGAGTCCGAAACTGATCCTGATCCCCGGCCCATCCTCTTCTTGTTTCCTGATGGGTGACCGAAATCTCTCATGACATGTTGTGTCCGTTGGCAGTGATTACAGAGGGTTGCTGCTCAACTCTGGCCTCTGAAGTTCCATTCTGATGTTAAGGAAAATAAAACAAAAACATGAGCATGAGAACTGAAGCAAAAGCTGCAGATGATAATGGCCTTATTCTGTGAGTGATTGATTCAGGAGCTCACCCCTTCCTTCAGTTCTGGCAGGGAAAGCGGGGGTGGTGGAGTTGGGTTCTTTGAAAGGTCTCTGAGTGTTCCCTGAAGATTACAAACAAGCAACTTATTCAAAAATATTATTCGTTTGTTATATATGTGCTGCTATATCAAAGAAACTTGAAAGATGGAATTCTTTGTTGTTGCATGAGAATAAGAGGGCCTTACAGGCATAATTTTAAGGGGTCTGATGTTCAACTTATTGTTTTATGAAAAGGAGAATACATATTACAATCTATAAGTGAAGCCAATAATATATAATAAAAAGAACACTTTGAAGATGCAAACTCTCAGATACTCCATGTATGGATTCTCAAGAAGAGATATCACTAATAGTGCCAACTATAACAACCTACAATACCACTCTCCAAAACATGGATGGATTTGCACAGTTGCACTTTATAGATTCCAAACTGCCTGACTTAAGATGTATTAGTGAAAATGGGCAAGTTTGATATGCATGATGAATATTCACATGACTATAGCACTTTATGCATACGACCTAAGGGTTCAAAACCAACATTATACTTTCAAAAAATAACACACTGTCAAATCCGGCAAACTATTACAAGACTTGCACATATGAAATAGGAAGGTTTTCAAAATGATAACCCTACTGAACAGATTCATCAGAAATTTACACTTTATTATTGACTAAGAGCCTGATAATAGTACTCTTAGCAGAATATTATTGTAGAAATCAATTTTGTATAATGTGGACTGAACTACATGTAAAACACCATGCTCATAATGACGGTATTGAGCCTACTGACAAGTTAAGCAAACTTACTATTGATCGGTATCATTTTAAGCCACAGAGTGAACCAAAGTATTATATACATGAAGTTCAAGTTAACAGTTTTAATAGTGGGCATTATATAGGCGTCATTTGTAATGAGCTACTTGGTAAAACCATTTGATATAACAATATTCCTGGTTGTAAGAATTTACCTTATTTGCCCACATTAGTCCACATGCATTACATAAGGTTCTAGGTCCATTAGGTCCACGACGCATCATTGGAGTTGACTTTGCATTAATTCCACAGTGATGGCATCTGGAAAGATTAGTGCAATGCCAATTTGAGAAACACAATTAATATATGGTCAGAGCATGAACAGCATTCATTATCACTATACTTGGATTACAAGAAACCCATGACGGGCCATTGTTCAAAAACTGGATCCATATGAAGGAAACCAACAGGCAACTTATAAAAAGAGGGATATCATCTATTATAACTATTTAGTAATTAGTATTTATTGGTAAACAAAAATGCTAACAACATAAACAAAGGTCACTATGGGAAAGTTGACAAATGGAGACAACTTCTGATGTCCGCTAAGTACTAAGAGACAGCTGCATTCTCGCTCAGTGATGCAAAGATGCAAGGAATATGTTCTTTCCTAACTTTTGAAAAAAAAAAGTCCAGATAGGCATATGTTCCAGCATAAAATGAGCAAACTTACGCCACTGCTGCTTGAGGTCGATCATCAGCACCCCAACGTTGAGAAGTATCCCAGCTTGTAGTACTTGTTACATCCTCTGTTTTTGACTTTGATGATGTGAACTGGCCCTTGTTCCGCTGCATCCTGTTATAATATGTTGAGAGGCACCATGCCACAAGGGAAAAAAGCAGCAGTAATACTTAAGGTAATCAAGGGCATCAAGAGCCCAGAGTGCTTCACTATTTGTAAAATCCAGTCAAGGGCAAGGTTCACCATTTGATCCAATAAAATGTCCTCAGAGTTGGATTTCGGGAAGATGCAATGTTTTGGGCATATCCCAATGCATTGACTAGCCATAGATAACCAATCTTATTACCAACATTTATCCAAACATACATTTCCGCATCTATATGCGTCTGAAGCGAATGGACATTTTGTGAATGACTGTTGTTACTACTGATTTCTATATATTAAATTGCCAACTAACAGTTATGGTGAAGAGATCTGGACATTTCAACATCATATCCGTTTGTATTATTTCAATAAGTTGTCACCCAGAAATAACAGATTATCTATGCATCAATAAATTCATTGATACACAAAGAAAGAATAACGACAAAAGTATTTCAAGAAAATTCTTAAGCGGCCTATACTATCAGCGCAATTCTAACAGCACTAGGTACAACAATGTTTCTAAACAATGTCACTTTGTAAACTAGAGAAAAAATATCTATTTTTGCAAACAAATACTTCTTTATCCAAGTTTGCCACAAGCCTAAAGCACTAAAACAATATTAAGAAGATCGTACTTAAGTTCTCTCAAGTTAAATTCAGACTGAAATTGTGCAAAAACCCATCAGCGAAACAACTCTAACCTGAGTGCCACCTCCTTCCGAACAGTGTACCGTATCTTCTTGTCAAAGTTCCTCTCCTTCCTCTTCTCGCGGAACCGCATCAACGAAGCAACTCTCTGAGGAAAGTTGGAGCGCTACAACCCATAAGAATAACAAACCCAACATGTCAAGAACTTCCAAAATCTTTAAACCAGAAGGAAGTCCATCCAATCAATACCTTGTAGGAATGGGAAGAAGACGGCAAAGAACCCAACCCTCCCGCAATCTCACGTCCACCCAGCAACAACAGCACAGCTTGAACCTACAAAGTTTTCAAACAATTTAGACATAAAGGTGAAATCCAATGGTGTTAACACCGAAACGGGAAAAATTTCACCTTTTCTGGAGAAACGGAGTCAAAAACGTAGACCTCTCCCTGGAACGAAAGAGTGAGCTGGTTACTCCCGATCGGCGGCACTATTAACCCGATGTGGTCGCCGAGGTTGGAGAGATCCGTCGGATGGTCGGCGTCCATCCCCTCCACCTCTGCCACACCGTCATGCTCCTCCCCATTCATCTCCTGCCTCTCGCGCCCGTACATCTGCACCTCCTGGTGCTCCCCGGAAGCATCCATGGCCGAATCATACTGGATTGCTCCCGCCGGCGGCGGCTTCACCTCTCCGGCAGAGCCAGGGTTCTCGCTCATCCCCCCTCTATAAATTCTTAAAAAAAAAAGGAAAAAAATCTCAGCAAAATCAAGGACTCTGAAACTGGATTTCGTGAAGGAAACCAATGGAGATCAGGGTGCGAAATCCCATCAAAAAATGGGGGAAAAAGGTGGATTGGAAATGAAATTCTAGGGATTTGGGGATGAGATCAAGGATGAAGGAAAAGGAAAACCCTAGCGCGACACGAAAGAACGCAGCCAAAGACGTGATAGGACAGTGACGTCACCAGAACTTATCTTGAGATCAACATTACACCTTGATGTGAGATATGAACCCTCCGATCAAAAGCATCTTCTCCAAGTTGATATTATATATATATATTACATCATAATATTATTTTAATTTTTTTTAAAATTAGTTTCAAATTAATTTCAATAAACAGCCCAAAAATATCTATTAACAAAATAGAATGATGTCAAGACTCAAGAATGCACCCATCTGAGAATGGAAAGTGAGTATATCCTTAAAAATTTACAAGACTGATACAAGATCAAAATACACTGAAATGAACTAAAGTTCTATCCATAAAGTACAATGATGTTACAATATAGAAACCGTCAACGACCATTTGGTCTATTGGCATCAGGTCTTTCGCGTAGGGTGTTCACTTCGAGTGTTGAACATGGCTCCCCGAATTCGATCCTCATCTCGTGCAAGGTAAGAGCACGGTTCAGTGGTGAGCGCGGCTCCCCCATGTGAACCCTGGGTTCAGGCACTTGTCGCCTTTCTAAAATATATATATATATATATATAAACCAATCATTATACAATGAGCAGAGTAATTTGTTACTACACATCCTTTTGAGAATGGCTTGAATCCTCTTCTTCATCATCAGCATGAGACCATAAGACTTGATCATCAATCTTAGTCAGCCTCTCATCATCAATTCGTTTCCATGTTAGAATATTTTGGATGCCCATCCATGTCTTTGAGCCCTTACGAAGCTCGGCTTTGATCACCCTCGCTCTCCGGGGCCAGCCAGCCCTTCCATAAGCATGGTAGCCAAAGCCTCCGCCATAACAGACTGATATATGGTTGAGTTCGCCACAGAAATCGTTTAGATGATCATGGCCGAAAAAGACCGCTTTGACATCTCTCATTGAAACAAGGGTGTTCAAAACCCCGGAGTTTACAAAAGAGCAGGCGACGTACTCCTGGAAAGTACCTTTAATCTTCTTGAACCAGAGATCTCGAACCTCTGGAATTGGGATGTGGAAGAATGCCAAGGCAGGAGACAATGATTGTGATTCAACCTGCAGCTTTGGGAAACACAAGAATGACAGATTAGACTATTAAGTGAATTGTAATTCATAATTGTAACTCTAGAAAACTATTTACCAGATAGAGAAGCATAACTTAGCCAACTCAAGTGAAATGCAATTCATAACTGTAACTCAAGATTTCACATACATGATTCTACATACAGAAAGTTATGGAAGCCATGCAAGTCATAGAAGTAGATATCTTCCTAACAAGACAAGTATCAAGATCTAGTCCAGCTTCAAAAGGTTGAATTTCTACCTTTATCACTAGTATTTTTCTTCATGAGATCAAATGAAAAAAGCAGGCCATTTTCAAGTAGGGTGGATGTGAAGAATTTGAATCCACCTTGTTCTCATCTATGACATACCAAATGACAATTCTTCACCATGGTGTGAGGACTACTGCAAATCATTATTTGTAGGTCACATTCCAACTTCTGTGCAAAGGAAGCAACAGAGTATTTTCTTTCTGAATTAGAAAGAATGATATTTTATTTATCCTGATTCCTGAGAAATTTTCCTCCAATAGGATCTCTGCAAAATAATAAGTTCTTTAGAATCTAGGAATCAACTAGTTGACTGTCTCAATTAAATAGCTTATAGCAAATAACAAATACAGAGCACAACAGTCTTGATGATTTGGTATAGCTTGGATCTAAACAAGTAACAAAAGGGTCATCAGCTTTCAACCCAAATCACGTGTCTTATGCCCAAAAGAAACAATACCTTGTGCATCCTGACAGGCAAGGGAAAAAGCTTCATTGCTTCTAATGTAATGTTATTGAGAATAAAGTATAAAGAATCTAGAAACCTGACCACCACCGATCCTTCTACAATACTTATCGGTTATACTTCTCATTCACCAAGCTCAACCAAAATCTAAGTGGAAAGCAATTTACCAAGCATCTTTTTAGTGCCAAGAAACCTCAACCGTTGAACGACACACCAACTTGTGAAATAGATCCTCATAGTTTTAACATTGTCAACTCTAAAAAACAGTTGAAAATGTGGAATGTACTCTGAGTTTTATAATAACAGCTTCTAAAGCTTTATATGAAAAGTAAGAATGTAGTTGACACCCAATAGAACATAACACAAGCTTTGGTTTGAGAGAAGTTATGCACAATGGATCTTTTGCAGCAAGGGATGTGAAATAACATTTGACATCCGCACTGAGGAACGCGTCCAAAATGACCGATGAAATAAAAGGAAGTCAACCATGTAAGTAAACGAAATAAAAGATTATGCCAGTCCTGAAATTTTGGAAAATCAGGCAAAAGAGATAAATTAAATGAATTCACTGATTATGATTCAAGTAGATAGACACTTTTCTACAGGATCTAAGAATACCTGAGACTGTTGAGAGATGGAGTGAACCCAATTGAGTTGAGATTCCCTTATCCATCCATAAGTTTTGCGGCCACTGACAACCACACGGTCACCACTGTCAAGGAAGTAGAGATTGAGGATGCTAGTGTTATCCAACCCCGACCCAGGGGCACCATGGACCTTAATGTGATAATTACCAAACCCTTCAATTCTCATGGTCCCTCCCGCGCTAGGTGGATTGACCTGGGATACAGAGTAGTCCATGAGGGATACCAACGACATCAACTCTTCCCGATTCATGCTAGATTCTTGGTCATGGTTACCCAAGATTGCAGCCCATGGAATCATCGACTCCATGGCTGGAGCAAAAGCTCGGAAAAGGGATTCAGCTGCATCAGTTGCACTTGGCCCAAATATATTGTCCCCTGATCCAATCAGAACCCAAAAGCATTCCAATCAAAAATGCCGTCCCTGCAGAATTTCTTTCTCCATATTCAATGTTGTCAATAATAAAGCAATAACCTTGATAGGAAAACTAGATCAACAATGCTCTTTCACCTAGAAGAAAAGGTAAGCTTCTCACAGAAATTAGTAGAAATCAAGGATGGACAAGTGACTTAAAGTCATGGATAGGATGAGCTATTAGGGACCAATTCCTTGCCATCTAAAGTGTTTCCTTTATTTTCCTCTATCTAAACAACAAATGAGCATATTTTAATGGGAAAAAATCACAGAACATCAAGAAATATAGCATAAATAATCTATTCAAGACTAGCATTTGGTTAGTTTTTTCTAAAACTATGGCAACAAAAGGAGAGATTTTGACAAAAGAAAAAAAAAAGAGAAGAAATTATGGAGATGAACGACCATTCATGAATCTCACTAAAAAAATCCTCCAAAACTAGCATACTTAATCACTTCCAATCAATCCAAACACCAAGTCAATGAACTACAACAAACAAAATCAAACATTTTATCAGAAAATAACTAAAGCAAAGAATCAATACCAGTAAAAGCAATGAGATCAGGCCTCTCAGCCTCAATCATCCTCCTGAGAAACCTCGTGGTATTCAAATCCGAGCACCACTCAAACTCCGAATCCAATACATCCTTACACCGCGTCGCTTTCCCATTCCCAAAATGCATGTCCGCCACCTAAACAACCAAACCAAACCAAACCAAACAACAACTCAGACACCAAAACCCTAACCCTAATCATCCAAAAAAGAAAAAAGAATACCAAACCAACCTGGAGTATCTTGAACGTGCCATCATAGCGGAACCGGAGAGGGAGTTCGGCGAAGCGCTTGATGCGAGGGCGAGCTCGGTTAACGAAGATGAGATGGGAGAAGAGGGATTCAAAGAGGAGAAGAGGGATGGAGATCGCGAGGACGAGGAGGACATAGGGCCGCCATGGATGGGCGGTCATCATCCTCTCTCGCTTCCCGCGGAGGTCCCAACTCCCTTGACCCTTCCAGAACTTTCTCGCCCTTTCGTTATATGCTTCTCTTTGAAAAGGCCCGTGAGATTTGGGCTCCCATTGAGCCAAAGCCTTTTTACTTTCATTAGGCCTTTCTTTTAGGTCGTTTGACCCATGGATTGACGAGAAGGTTAAAGCCCACAAGAAGATAAGGCCCATAGACTTTGAAGCTCATTGGTCCAAGGCCTTATTTTTATTGGGCTTATTCAGATCTTTTGGCCCAAGTTTTTAAAGGAATTGACTTTTTTCTATTGGAATTTTTTTAATGCACAATGACTAAAACTCAAATCACTTGCTTAAGTAATCTAAATCTCTATTATTTGGATTAGCCCCATTGGTGTTGTTATTTTTTTTTATTTTTGTAAAATATAATAATTCAATAACTTTTGGTCTTCATTCATGCTCTTGGAATATATAAATACATATCTATAAATATATATTAAAGGGTTGAAACTGTTGATCTTTATTGTTGTTAATATTACTATTATTTTGTTTTTCTATATACTACTTAGTTTATATTATTCAACTGATTATTAAACTCAAGAAATTCAATAAATAATAATGGATGTATTAGAAAAGACTTGAAAACTATTGACATTGACGAGTGCTTTTTTTACAGTGTTATTTGCCTGTGCTTTCCTTAAAATTGCTATAGGATTTAAATGCAAATCCTACTCAGCACTACCAAAAAAAAAAGTGATTTCATTTTAATTTTTGACTTTTTTATCTAAATAAAGAAAATTTTTTGTATTTTATTTTTGTTGTATATCCAATCAAATAATTTATATTCTTATTTATAATTTATGAAAAGATGTATTTTAAAATGTATACTTCTTTGGAATATCATATGAACATCTATTTGATTAAAAAAAATTATTTTTTTAAAAATAAAATTTTCTATAGTAACAGTATTCAGATTTGAATAATTTTTTTTATTTAAAAAATAAGTTCATAAATAACCATCGTTAATTATTGCAAATTTTGCAACAGTAGTATGTTGATCTATAATTTAAAATTAATCACATTCTAATAGGCTTTTGCTTACATGTTCCTAAAAAGCTTGATTAAGAGCTTAACCAAGGTTATGCACTACTCTACAAAAATAAAATAAAAAACAATTATTTTATATACATTAATAAAAACCCATAATGATCAACTTCTTGAAGTATTTTCCATGCAATTTGGTTATTCAGCCACTTGTTACAAAGCAACATGTTGTCTGATTAGACTATGAATTACAGATAGTTAAAAAAAAAGTTAATTTAAATACATCCATTAGTGCAGAATATTTTTTTCTTTTTTTTTTTTTGATAAAGTAGTGCAAAATATTTCAATAAATCTATTTTAGTAACCCCTTTTATTCTATATTGAGTATGCCAGGACCACATGTATAATTTCAAATATTTTAGGGGTGCATATGCAAAGAAAAAAAAAGCAAAAGACTTGACTTCACTAGTTTAATTTCAAAATAAATAAATAAATTAATTAATTAAATTAAATTAAAGGATTCTAGAACACCCACTGAATCAAGGCTTCAAAGTCAACTAAAAACTTATCAGGTGTTCTTATTGATTAAAAATATCATTTCCACTTCCCTATGTCTTAAAATTCAAGCATGTGATTATTAATTTATTATTATCAATAGTCATTTACACGCTTGTGATGAAAAAATTAGTTTTATATTTTACTCTCCTTCTTTGGACTACTTTTTAAGAAATAATAATCATATTGTTCATATTGTTCACATTTTTTTTATCAAATATAATAAATTATTCATATTTTATGATTAACATTAACAATAATTTATGTGAGAATGAAAACCGTAGCAGTGATAGTGACATTAAAAATGAGTTTATTTATTTAATATTATTTAAGTGCCACTAAAATGCCATGTGAATGATGATATTAAACTTTTATTTTTAATTTGGAATCATTCTGGATTATTTATTGACTCAAATAAATAAATAAATAAAATAATTTTTAAAAAGCGAAAGATGCTAAAATTTTATTATTATTTTTTTAAAATACATGGGTCCCACTTTGTTGAACCAAACACGTGTTCGGCTTTGCTGTTATGGTTGTTTTCACACGTGCGAAATTTGGATTGGGGGACAAGATGGGTGCCACGTGAGTTGACAGAACGCATGTGATCCACGTGCAAAAATGCAGTGCGTGTCCTTCGTTGTCAACGGGTCCACGTGTGTTCCACTACGTCCAGTGTTGTGGGGTCCACACGTGTCACACATGACTAGGTTTGTCCTATAAACGTCAATGATCAATGGTCCACGCTCTCTCTGTTCATATGGCAATGTGATTTATGTGATGTAAATATCAAAATTATTCCTCTATTTTTGTGTTTTTCATCTTTTTAATCTGTAAAATTTACTTTTTTAGTCATCGTATTTGTATATTTTTATTTTTTTTGTCCCTTCAGTTCATTAACTGAAATGTGGGCCCCACACCATTAAGATTTTTTTTAATTTTTGTATACTTAGAAGTTATGTTGATTAAAAAGGAAACCCTTTTATATTCTATTTTTCGCTTTTCCAAACCCCTAGCCAGTACGTCTCCTCCTTTCTTCGATATAGATTCTCTTTTTGGATTAAGGAAGAGAGAGATCTAGTTTTTTTCCTTATTTTTTCCTTTGATTTGGTGTGTGATGCCGTGGCGAGGGACGGGGATAGGTCTCCGCATCGAGGATTTTTGTCTCTTACGTTGTGAGGTTCCATCGAAGAAATATCGTAGGATTTTAGGGGTTTTTGAGTGATCAACAAGTAAGTACACCACATATAAATATTTACATATATGTATATGCAAATTTTTGATTCCCAATAATCATCTACGTAATTATTTAATTAACTTGGGTTTTACTGTTAAAATTATTCCAATGCTATATGTTTAATCATCATTTAGTAATATTATTTATTTATTTTATTTGTTTTATGATATTCTGTTTAATTAGAGGTTTTATGTTAACTTACACCAATAGTTGTTAATATAATCATTCTATGGATTCATGATTTTTTTTAAGTTGCTTTATTTATTTAATTTATGATTTCTTGGATTGGTTTGGGTTGCTGGAAAAGTGTTTATCTATATAATGTTTTCCTGATTAACTATATTTGTTATAATGGTGTTTCCAAATTTAAATAAATTTTTATATTGTGTGGAATATCGTGTGAATTGATAAATGATTATTTGATATAATTGGATTAATTTTGTTAGGATCACTAAATTTTCATATTATTGCGTTGACGATGATTTTGGACCCGATATATTTTTGTTATAGAAACTCGTAGTCCCCAAACTAACTATGCAATAACCCTGTCACTGGGGGTTAAACACTGACCGTGTCGACACGTACTTCTGACATAGAAACTATAGTTTCGCACCGTTCCGTCGGTGAAGAATAACGGCTTCTGATATTCTGACTCGGGTCACCGAGGTTAAACCTATGAGTTCTGAAATCTGACTCGGGTCACCGAGTTTAAATAAATGAGTTCTGATATTTTGTTTTGGCATTAGTTGTTTGGGGGACTTATATGCTCGTTATTTTGGTAAATTAAATCTGTTATGATCTATTTCTGATTTTTGGATTTCACTTTGATATTTATTCCGCTTTGTTGTATTTTGTATACCTTTAGAAACTATTGAAACATTTTTGTGATCCCGATATTTTTAGTGATTACTTACTGGGCTCCCAAGCTCATAATCTTGTTGTTAATTTTTTTCAGGTTTTGAGGCCTTGTATCCCTACTTGGTTCCGGCCTTGTAGGTGTACGGCCGTTTGTCGGCGTCCCGGGTCTATAGAGCTGGGTTCGGGGCGTGACATGAAATGACCAAAAAAGTTAATCCATCAATTAGAGGGACCAAAAAAAATAAAAAATATTCAAATACAAAGATTAAAAAGAAAAACGTAAAATAGAAGTTTGATATTTTGACTTTTATAAATTAGTTAAGATTTTTTTTTTAAAAAAATTTGTATTATGGTTTATAAAAGTCAAAATATACAAAGACTAAAAGGTATACCCACGTTTCCGGTATGTTTTTTTTTTCAACTTTTCATATGATGGTTGAAAAATTATAAATTTAATGATTATTTGAATTTTTTTTATAAGAACATATATTTTTTCCATTTTACACCAAAATATTATTAGAAGATTTAGAAATTAATAAATGTTTTTTTCCAATAATTATAAATTTTTTGTTATTTATATTTAATAACATAATTCATGTGAAAAGTTGTTAATTTTTTTTTAATCTATGTTAAAATTTGTATGAACTAAATAGCCAATAGCTAACAAATAAATATATAATTTTTCTAAAATAGATAAATTATAATATATTAAAAAAAGTACATATATAGACCAAATTTAGACGCCAAAACTAACTAAATCATTGGATTATTTAAAGTGGATTAAAAAGAAAAATTACCATGGTGAAAATATTATTATGCATATTTTTCATTTTTTATGTTCAATAACAACATTCAAACGAAAAGTTATTTGATTTTTTTAAGCCTGATCAAGATAGCTATAATAAGTAAATATAATTTGTTCTCATAAAATAAATAAATTATAATACATTAAAATAAAAAATAGATACATATATATAAACCAATTTTAATCACCTATAATGATTAAAATATTCGATTACAAAAAAATAAAGTAAAATAATATGAAAGTAAGGCGAAGACCGTCCAAAAAACTAGCGGTATAAATTAAACTAGAGTCAACCAGTTCATACTAACTTCAAGGACCAATCACGGGTAAATTTTTTAGTAAATCACTAAACTTTGACTTATTTTCACTTTGATCACTGAACTTCAATTTGTATCAATTTGATCACTCAATTTTAATTTCATTTCACTTGGTAGTAAATCAAGAGAATTCAACCTCTAAATGAATGATGTGGCTCTTTTTCGATGATGTGGACACCTCTAATAGACTTAATAATGTGTTAATGGGAGGACTAACTTATATTTAAACAACCATGTAATCAATTGGGGGTTGAAATCCTTGATTTATTACCGGTTGAAATAAAATTACAGTTGAGTGACCAAATTGATACAAATTAAAGTTCGGTGATCAAAGTGAAAATAAGTCAAAGTTTAGTGTCCTACTAAAAAATTTACCCGACCAATCACTATATTCAAATTAATTAAGAATGAAAATAAATTATATAAAGCATGAAATTGTTATATATATATATATATAAACTTGTTTATCTATATTGAAAGACTTTGAAATAATGGACGGTGGCATAGACTTTGCATGGCTTTTTTTTAATACTAAAAAAACACACCAATTAAAAAGGCAACAAAAAGTACCTTTTTTTTTTAATTTTTATAGTGGCACATGTTTCAGCCCTCCAACGCGGATAGATAGAAAAATATGTACCTTTCTCATTTAAAAATCATGTTCATTGTATTACAAGTAGTCCCACACCTCAGCAGCAGCCCTTCCAAGTGAGCTCATCATCAACATCATCATCATCATCCTCTTTAAATCCTATATAATCCTCTTCTACAAAAGGACCAACAAACTGAACACTACTCACTCAGCAACACTAGTTTAGCTTAGCTACTGCCCTTAATGGCTGACATGGGGGCTGAGTA
Organism: Dioscorea cayenensis subsp. rotundata; assembly: GCF_009730915.1. Classification (NCBI taxonomy): domain Eukaryota; kingdom Viridiplantae; phylum Streptophyta; class Magnoliopsida; order Dioscoreales; family Dioscoreaceae; genus Dioscorea; species Dioscorea cayenensis. The sequence goes on from NC_052478.1 coordinate 5,131,991, forward strand.
TAACTTCTATTGGGAAACCAAGAGGTTCCTTGAAGAAGAAGAGCTTGATAGGTATTCTATATATATATACATATGTGCTTCTTTCTTATCTCTATTTCTTTTTACTTTCATTCATGAATCAAAGTTGTATGTATTGATGAACAAATTAATTAAGAGTGTGAGTTGTTCTTCTTGATAATTTGTTAATCATGTAAACATATGTAGTTGGGGATTTGAAGAACTGTTATCAGGATACTCAGAATCAAGCTCCCCAGAAGAAGCTGGCTCATCCTCCACTGCAGCCAAGAACATTGTTATGGAGAGAAACAGAAGAAGAAAACTCAATGAAAGGCTTTACTCTCTCAGAAGTGTGGTCCCAACAATAACAAAAGTATGTATATATATATATATATATATATATATATATATATATATATATGCATGTATGTATTTATAGCAGTAAATGAATGAAGAAAAATTAATGTTAAAGTGTTTTTAATTATGTGTTTTAGATGGATAAAGCCTCAATTATCAAGGATGCCATTGATTACATTCAAGAGCTTCAAGAAGAGGAAAGAAGGATAATAAGTGAAATATCAGAGTTAGAGTGTGGAAGACCTGCAGAAGAACAAAGAGTTTGTGTTACTGAAATGATGGATTGTGTTATTGATCCATTTGTTCCTCAAACTAAGAAGAAGAGAACTAATTCAATGAGTCCACCAACTTCTTCTCATTCTTGGTCTCCTGTTACATCTCCTTCCATTGAAATCATTGATGTAATAATTTTTTTTTTTTTTTTAACTCCATTTAATTCTTTAATTTCTTCCTTTAAATATTCTTTCACTGAGTTTATTGTAATATTAATTGATCATTTCTTGTTTGATTTGTTTGAGCAGTTGAGAGTTTGTGAGTTTGGAGAAAGGACATTAGTGGTGAGTATTAGTTGCAACAAGAAAAGAGACACTATGATCAAGTTATGCAAAGTATTTGAGTCTCTTAATCTCAACATCATCTCAGCCAATATCACCTCCATTTCTGGCAGGCTTTTGCATTCCCTCTTTGTTGAGGTACTTCTTCTTCTTTTTCCTCTTAATTCTTTTTTTTTTTTTTTAAGTTCATGATTTCTTCTTCATAAATTATAAGGAAATAATTTTTAGTTTTACAATTCATTTCAAGTGTCGTAGGATTAGCTACTAGCTACGAAGTGTTAGCCTTTTGCGTGAGGACAAAAATCAAGAGCCGACTCTCTTGTCAAGTAGGACAATTAGGGCACGTGTTATATTTAAAAAACTTGTGCACATCTCTCATTGTCTTCTATGCATTTTATTTATTAAAAAATAAAAATTATAATATTAAAATGATAAAAATTCAATTATGAGCTTCAATTTTTAATTTATTTTTTCACTCATATTCATGATGTTTGACCTGTGAGAAAAAGTAATTGGCTGGACATCTAAAGAGAGAACACAATTTGGTCTATTATTTTTAGTTTTGTCTTACATTCCTTAAATTATCCCCATGTTTTCAACAATCTCAAACTTAAAAAAAAAAAAAAAGACAAACATGACTTGAGTGATTCTTTTATTTTTCTCAACTATTTTATGCTAAACCTGCCCACCAACAAAACCAACTCTTTGAGCTCATTTTTCACATGCAGCAACTACTAAATGACAAGTGAGTTTTAGTTTAAAAATACATTTTAATCATGTTTACCTAAAATTAAAAGATATTAAATTAATAAAAAAAGAGTTTTACTGATTATGTTTATTATTATTCAAAGTAGGTAATAATATCATTCAACCAACAAGTGTGATAAGACAAGGCACCCAAACTTAAAGACAAAAATGTTTGACAAATCAATCCATTACTGAAATGTCCCACTTAACTTCATGTCCTTATCACATTATTTAAAGTGCTATTCCATTTAAAAGCGTGGCCATTATTAGTATTTTTTTAATACATTTATTATTAAAACATTTTTTTTTTTTAAAATTAACTTGTGGTCCTCTGGTCCATAATATCTCTAGTAGTACGTTTTTGTCAATTGGTACACTTCTTTATCAGCCAATGGGATAATTTTTTCTTCAAATATGTGGATGGCCATTGCCTTGGAATCCAGAGTGGATAAGGTTTTGAGATTTTGGATCTTGTTTAAATTTTTGTAAAAATTTTCATACTTCTTGATACAATATCTGAAGTGGCGAATCACATACATGTCTTATTATATTAAATGATCAGACAAAATTTGACATAAAGACAAAATAATTATTTTTTTAGTTGAGGAGTTAATTCTCAATGTTGGTCCAACAGTTTTGGAGATATCATATAAAGTTTGATTGCCAGATTTTCATTGTTCGGATTCAAAACATTAATAATACCAACAATCCCTAGTTATAAAAACGGATTTATAATTCACTTCCAGTGCCGACACTGACCTCCATGTGCACTTGTCCAAAAAAAAAAAAAACATAGTGGTTTTAATTCTAATTTTTTAATGTTATTATTATTACAATTTATTTAAGATTGATGGCTAAGTTTAGTGTTATGTTTGGTTGCAGACTGAGGACATGGATAGTGTTCAGTTGAAGGACATGATAGAAAGCGCCATTAATGAGCTTGATGCTCCAGTGAGCTCCATTAGTTACTAAGTTAGAAGCTATCCTTTTCCTTATTGGTTCTGTTCTCTAGTTTGAACATGCTGCTCTGTTTTTCCAGTTTATCATCCTGAAAAGGAGAGAGAGGCTGTTGTTTTTGTTTCAGAGAAAGCAATGTGTAGAAAAAGAATCAGATCCTTTATTTGGATATATAAGAAAAAAAAAAAGAAAAAGAAAAATAGAAGGAAAATTGGGTGGAGAATAAAGTTAGTGTGGCACTGTTTCATGTTTGTGATTCCCCAATTAATCAATAATCAATAAAGCTCTTTGTTCTTGATCAATTTCGTATACATGTTGTCTTCTTGTTCTGGGCACTGTTTCTGCAATTTTGGGTTAATTTTGTGTGTTTAGTTTCTGATTGTCAAGATTCAGAAATTTCAGAAACTGATGATGAACAATTTTCAACTTTTGGTACATTTCACATGTTCAGGAAATTCGGCACCAAAATTCTGTTTATCTTTTTTTTTTTTTTTTGGTCTAATTTCTGAACATCAAGATTCAGAAATTTCGGAAACTTAGGATAAACTTCAGATGAACAATCTCTAGTTTTGGAGCATTTATGACAGAAAAACATATGGCAACCAAAGTTTCTTACTTGCTTCACCAAGTGACACAAAAATATCTATCATACATTTCCGTGATCGAATTGGTTTCTGTTCCTGGGTTATTTTCTGCGAATGTGTTTAATTTCCAATTGTCCAGGTTCAGATATTTCTGATCAATCATCTTCTCAAGCATCACGTGACAGAAAAAAACGATGATATTCACAACGAAACTGAACATTCAGAAACTTAATATTCGAAATTCTTATTTATTGAAGACATCAAATTTCTCACAAAAATATCTAGTAATACAATCAGACACTGATGACTGTACACCATAGTTCACTTCTCAATGGCCGGTTTGTGAAGCTGTCGAGGAAAATCAAATGGATGCATACCATTTCAACTTCTGGTATTAAATCTTGGTTTGCTACCCTTGTCAATGACATCTCGAAGGGCTTTCTTAGCTTCCTCCAATGTCTCCACTCCATGGTCCACATTGAATGATAACCTTTGAATGTTGAACTGTAAAGACCAAAAGAAATACTCAATTTGTAAGCGTAAAGTAAATGGTTCTGCGAGTATCTCTAATAGAGTGATCAACATGTCATTTTTATTAGACGGACAGCAAACTTCAATTGCATAACTGGAAATCAATGAGAGGACAAAAAAAAACTATTACAACTAATAAAGTTGATAAAACATATGGATTGATGACAGTATGTTCAATGTATTCAATAAATAGGGAAGTGAAATTTTTTTTAAGCGGAGATACCTGTGCCCCTTGCCGAACCCTGACGTCAGTGCCTTTGCTGTCAATCGATATGAGAGCAGCATCGTCTATCTCACCCTCAGTGGACAATATACTTCTAAGTGGTTTTGAGAACATTGCATTGAGTTCCTAGGTGCGTGCAGCAGGCATAGATTACATCACACAGAATAAAAGACTAAAAGTAAGTCTATTCATTTGAGTCAAAAATGTATCGCACCTTCAAATTCTGTTCTCCACCATTGGCAGCAATCTTATCAGGCTGCAGGGATTCATATTCTTTGACATCAACCCATGCAACAGTGCCAAATCCTCCGATAAAATATATATCACTGATTAACATCAGAAAAGGGATCATTGAAGTCAGATTGAATTAAACCAAACAAGCATCACAGTAACTGGCTTGCATCTTTTCATTTTCCTTAATATAGCCCATTAGATAGCAAAAGACAAACATAAAGGAAACGAAGAAAATAAAGTTGTGCACAGACCTTATAGTCTGCATCCTGAAGTAGTGAAAGTTTCCCCACTGTTGAGATGCCCATTGTTGGTGTTTTGCCATGAATTGCTGATGAGCCCATTCCTGAAGTTGGTACACAATATTAATGTTCAAAGGGCACATATGCAAGATCATCATTAAAATCAAATAAACTTCATTATAACTCAAAAAATTAAGAAAGAAGGTTGGTCAAAAGGCTACTGAATCTAAATAAATGGTACACAAACGTGTTTTCAAGTAGGAAGCCAGTAGTCTCTCGAACAGTCGGAGAAAGTTGAAGTAGTGTTCAAAATTAAATAAATAAAATAACCATTGTGTACACAAAGATGTGTATCAGTATATGTTTCATACAATAATAAAAATGCACTCCTGAAACGCACAATATGTGAGGATTTTTAATCCTTATTGAGTAGAGAAAATAGATAGAAAAAGAATATTGCCACAAACCTGTTGATCAGCTGGAAGTGGGATAACATCACCAAATATTGTCACACGCGCATTTGAAAGTCCACTCCAACCAGGAATCTATAATCGACACAAGCTCTCACCAAAGCAACACAGAAAGGCAACACATGCTAATGTATAAAGAAAAAATGAACAAACCTGTACAACCAGTGTACATCTTGGATCAGCTAATAGATTACGTGTATGAATTGCCAACGGTGACAATGAAAAGATTGGATCTGCAAGTGGCAATTGGACAAACCAAAATGAACCAGCAGAGAGATAGCTTGCATGCATTAAGATAAAAGGTATGCCACTCACGGCCAAGGGGATCAGGTGCAAAGTCCACTAATGAACCGAAAGGGTAAAAAGCGCGCCTATGATGCATCCGAGACATTACAGTGCACAAATGTGCAAATCGGGCCTTCATTTCGAATCACAAACAGTGAGAAAAATGATAAACAAGAAAATCCATGTTGGGTAAATTGAGTATCATATAACAATATAACCTTACTTGCTCCATAAGATTGCGAACAGCCAAAGCTGGTGGAGGTAAATCATGAGCAGAGGTTGCACTGTGTACACCGCCCGAGATAGGTGTTCTGAAAAGCCCAGGTTTGGATCCAGCTACCCCACTGACACTATCACCTGGTGTTACCAACTCTGGTTTTTCCGTGATGCCCCTTCCATGGTTACTGTTGTCACTTGTATTACTCTTCAAAAATATAAGAGAATAGTGTCAGAAAATTCTCACACCAAATTGGTTCGATTCATGCAATTTTAGATCAAGGAAATTAAGTATACGGATAACAGAGATGGCATTTTTTGCCAACACATGAAAAATCTGGAAAAGATACTAGATCTGCTGAGCATTCTTACAGTTTTCACATATAATAAAAACAGGTTTGAAGAAGATATTAACATAATTTCAGTTTTCAAGAACCGTGTACACAGAAAAGTAATGACAATACGCAAACAACAAGATAAACAGAAGGGCCTTCAATGGCACTTTTAATCTACAAGAGAACAAAATATGGAAAAGAAACTAAATTTGCTTTGCATTGTTGTAGAGTTGACAGAAACTATAACAAAATCAGGTAGGGCACAGGGTACTAGCGTAATTGCAGTTTTTGCAAGAAAAGTTTAAGATACAAAATCAGTGACACTATGCAAACAGCAAGATAATAAAAAAAGCCGTTCCACTTTCCACAATAAATCAGTATGTGTAAATCAACCTACAACGGTAGTCACACAATAAACCAAATGGAAATTTGAATCATCATGATGCACTCAAAATGCATTGTAAGTGTGAATCACTAGACTATTCACCACACAGAAAAATCAATGCTTGTGTTGCTTGAAACTAATATCTATATGCACTATCATTTCAACCTGATAAGAAACATTTGGTACTACTTGCTAGATAAGAAAAACAGCTAACAAAAGCTTCTTGATAACATGGCAGGATAAAATAAAGATAATAATACCTGATGAAACTACCACCACTAGAATTGACATAGAAAAGGGTGTGTAGTATATCCCTCATCAAAACTTATGATGAAAAATTCTCTAATTTGAACAGAGCCTCCATATTATTCAGAAATTTAAGCATGTACTAAAAATAATTCCAAAATCCAAATGGCAAATCTCCATAATTATCTGAACTTCTCCATGAACCTTACAAGTTTTTGATCATCTCCTTTATTGTTTTTTTTAGATCACTCACCCACAGATTTTTTAGGAGCCATGGGCTCTAAACCAGCCCAGAGCGACTTACTGCAAAACCTTAAAGGGGCGAGCCATGGGCTCTAAACCAGCCCAGAGCGAGTTACTACAAAACCTTAAAGGGGCAGACCTCTCTCTTTATTGTTTTTCCCATCTGCACCATTGACCAGATTTCCACTGCAATTGTCAAGTGTACAGGACCTGATATCTGATGTTTCTCTCCCAAATCACATCAAATTGAACAACACGGAGAAATAAATGACATGATTATAAAAAATTTCCCTCGTTGCCTCGTTCTTGCATGAAGAAAAGCCTCAACTTTCTTTCACAAAATAAGGCATCGATTTATTCCCACTCTTACACCTCAAACCCAATCATTCAAACAATCAAAATATCCTCTTTTCCCTATTCCTAACCATCAATTTCAGAAAATGAAACCTCTGCATCTCTCTTCAACCGAATAGACTTCACGCATCATAAACAAATTTAAAAACTCGCTTTTAAATAAAATATAAATTAATCAACAATCAAAGAATACATCTTTCAGGAAAATTTAAAGATTACCTCAAAGAGAAACAAAGCCTCATTGGAAGCTGCACCTTCCTCCGTCCCACCATCACCTGAGACTTCATGAGCGAGCGCCCCTAGGTCCCGAACCATGTTCTTCCTCAAAGAGCACGGTTCGAAATTCTGATAGGCTTTGAAGCAACCGAATCGAGAAGTCGAAGCTTTCCACCGAACAGAGATCGCCGAGTGCCGGATAAGCGATGGCTCAGCCCACCGCGAAGACACGATGGAGCTCGAGAGAGTTTCCATGGGAGCGAGGTAGGAGATGAGATTTTTTAGGGTTTGGAGGGCTTACTTGCAAAGTTTCCCAATAATCACAGAGAATTTAGGCTTTAAGTTGTTTAAAGAGGTTTTATTTATTTTTATTTTTTCTTTTTTAATTTATCTGGCATCAGTGCATCACCTCCAAAAATAGTGAAATGTCTTGACTTTTCAAAAATTAATTGACATTCATCTCTTTCTAATTTTATTTGATCAGTATATTTTTAAAAAAGAATTTTTACATGTATACCCCTGTAAAATAATAAATTTTTCTAAATACCCTCATAAATAATATTTACTTATATATCCCTACTAATCAATTATATTTGTTTATATATCCTGTAGTTAAGTTGACTCCAATGTTTTAAAAACCGGACCTGTTGTCGACCCGATTAGACAATCGGTTCACAGTCCAACCGGTTGAACTGGTTGAACTGACCGGTTCAACCGGGTTTAATATTTTTCATATAAATAAAATTTTGAAGATTTAAAAATAAGTAAAAATTAATTAAAAATTAAAAAAATATACAAAATTGCATATTTCAAAGTTATATTGTCTTTATAAGGTTACACTCTACATAAAGTTGAATTTTTCAAAGTACAAATATTCAAAGATATAACCATACAACAAATATTCAAAAATAAATAATTAAATAAAATATAAGTATACAACATCAACAGAAACAACAATTAAAAATGAGAAATAAAATAAAATACAAGTATATAATATCTTGTTTTTTATTTTTTTTTGAAACGAGTTTAAATTTAAAAACCGGTCCGGTCCAACTAATTCACCGGTTCATCGATTGAACCGGCCAGTTTGATTATTTGGTTTTTTGTGTGCCTAACCGGACTAGTTTACTGGGCGGTTTCCGATTGAACTGGCCGGTCTGATCCCCTTTTTACAACATTTTTTGACTCTTAATAGTGTTAAATCAATAGATGGAATAAGGGTAAATTACCAAAATGGGTTTGCTTATATACCCTTTTAATTTTTTTTTCTTATTTTGTAGAGATTACTCGTTTTATTCAATAAATGACCATTATGGGTTTGTTAATATATCCATTAAATTTTTTTATTATATTTTATAGACTTTAAATTATTTAAATCATAGATAACCAATGTAATTTTTTTATATACACTTTAATTATTTTTAAAAATTATTAAAAATTATGAATTTTTGAGTAAATTCATATTTTTAAAATTTTTACAAACATCTCTAAAAAATTTTACATTATCACATATTTTTTACGAAGACGACCTAAAAATAGGTAAAAATTACTATATGTAACAATATATAACAAATAATTTCATACACATACTCAAAATATAATCACATATAAAATTTATAAGAAAGAAGTCCAATAATTTTTTTTGAACATCCATCCAATATCAAGTTTTTTACCATCAAGTTCTTTAAAGGACATCAAATTTTTTTAATAAACAAGTTCCCCATAAAATTCTTTAAAACAAATTACATCCAACACCAAATTTTTTAACATCAACTAAAATAATACATATATTCATTAATGCAAAAACACATTAAACTTATAAAAAACAACAATCTCCAAATAACACAAATAACAACCTCAAACTCTATTCTCAATATCAACCTGAAAAATGGAGATGAATTTGCAATTAGAATTTAAAAATAAATGAAATCATTATAGGAAAGACAATATAAAGAAAGAATGAAACTCATAATCAATAACTAACAAAAAATGAGAAAATGAAGATATACATGTTTAAGTATCAATTGTAGAGCATCCAACTCATTGGTTTTCATCCTCCCTTCTAATTTTCCTAGGCCTCCCACTTTTTTTTTTTTTTACTGTTGGTGGCACATAAACATGGTATCCTCCCTTTGATCTTGATCTTCCCCTAAATAAAATATTTCTTTTGCTAAAAATGAATATGATATGAATGTATTGAAGCCCCTAACTAAATATTCATTGCTTACCTGTAGGCTTGTTGAACACTAGATGATGAAGCCACAGATTGCATTGAAAGATAACTTTCTTTCTCTAGCTCTTTACATTTTTTTTGCATGATGACCAAATGATCCACACTTTTGCATTTGTGCCTATCTTTCTTGACTTCACCAAAACCTTTAATCCTATTTTTCCTAGGCATATCAGCTGGTCTCCTTGAGATAGGTGCTTTCAAATTTAATTAATTATTAATTTAACTTACATCAGAAATAATTTGATCCAATGTTTATAATTTAGGCACCAGAAAGATTGAGTAAAACCAGTTCTATAAAACCTGCAACATCAACTATCAGTTACATATGTTTGCATGATATTGTTAATGAAAATAAACTATAAAATTAAAGCCCACCTTTTCACATGTCAAATTTAAAGCCCACCATTAATGAGAAATATACATAGTTAATGAGTCCACCTTTACACTGGTTACATAAGTCAACAAGTTTCATCAATTAAAGCCCATAAGTCAACAAATTAAAGCACTTGTCTGTTTATGTTGCCCATAAGTCACACAAATACAAAAAATCTATGTTGTAATCAGATCATTCTCAAGAATTCACTTTTAATAGAAATTTAACCATCTTTGTTTTTTGTACTGCTTTCTATGTGTCAAGTGGAGAATTTCTCCTATTTATTGTTCTCCTTAGTACATCAATAATTGGTCATTCAATGATCATAACTAAGGAAAGAAAATTAATCATCTTTGCTTCTTGTGTGGCTTTCTCTATTTCAATAAGAGAATGGCCATTCAATAAAACCTATTCTAACATTGAGGATGAAAAGCAAGAGCAATCAGAGAATGGCCATTCAACAGCTTTCTTGCACAATAAAAAATTAACAAGAGAAACATAATAAATCATCTTTGCATTTGTCAAAATAATATCAATAATAATTATTTCAAGGACATGATTAAAAAAACGCATCATTTACGAACATAATAAATCATCTCAACAAGATTAAGAATTTTAAAAATAATAATTAAAAAAAAACAGAACACTCACTTTGGAGACAAGAATGGCAGGGGTTCTTTGCTTAAAGTTGGATGTGGAATCCCAGCAAGATTACAGCTAATACCAATATAAACCAGCTTGCTCTCCTTCAACGCAGTTGATATCACATGCACCATCTATCACCTCATGTGCATCTTCCAAATGATTCACAACGGCCTGCACTCTACACCGACAGTGTTCACATCGCTACCAAATAACACAAACAAAAGAGAACAAAGTGGGGATGACGGGATCCATACCTGGTAACAAGTCATTGCCTGAAAACATCAGATCTCCTAAGAAAAATCTAGTAATCCGATAGTGTGGCAGAGGATCCGATTAGTACAGTAGTCGTTGGTGTTTAGCCCGCAGACGATGAACACGATTGGGAGATTCTTCAAGTAAGCTCCGGTGATTGTGTTGATCACGCTGAGACCTCTGACCGTGAAGGTAATGACACATGTGCAGATGCCACGGCGTCCTGCGTACGTAGTCGGCGTTGAGATGGTCCAGTAGTGTTAGGTTGAAACCTCCGGGGATGGCGTAGACATCTCTAATGCCGACTTGAAATAGCCAACGAGTGAGATGGCATGACTTAAAGGGATTGATGAGAAGGAAATCTCAAAAGATGGCGGTTGAGTGATTGAGAAGTTTGGGAATTTTTCTCAAATGGCTTAGGTTGGATGATGTTAAGGGTAATTGGGTAATTTTATTAAATTGGGTTAAGTGGAAACTATGGTTAATTTCATAAACCCTGACGGTGACTAACGACAAGGATATATAAGTAAAAAAGTTAGTTTTATGAGGGTATGCAAGTAAATAGTATTTTTATAGGGGTATTTAAGTAATTTCATAATTTTGCAGGAGTATACAAGCAATTTTCCCTTTTAAAAACAATTTTAGCATTTTACTCTGAGTTAAAATAATTTTAAATTTTTTTTTACTTACATAAAATAGTACATCCTACCTTTCTATGGCCGTTCATCTTGGGAAAAAAAAAAGGATAACACGTGGCTTTGGCTATCATTAGAGAAATTTTAGCAAAGATAAGAACTTCTCATTTTCTTTTAGGTAGTATTTGTTTTGATGTATTTGAAATTACAATGTAACTTCAAATCCCACATCCAAAAAATTTTTTGTTTGGTTTGAGGGATTTTAAAATACAAAGATAAAACCAATTACTCCAATGGATGTATTTGGACGTAAGTCAAAATCCCGAGAGTTGAAAATCCTTAGATGATGTATATATACATGTATATACATATGCACACACATATAATGTATATGCATATATATACACACATACATACACAAAATTATATACATACACACATACACATAGGCATACATATATACATATACAGAAATATATACATATATGCATACACATATGTATTATACACACATACATATAGTTGTACACATAAATATACAGACATTTATATATTTATATAAACATACATAGGTATTTTACATATGTATAACATACATATACATATGCATATATACATATAAACACATATACATGTATGTATATATATGCATCTATACACAAATATACATATACTCATATACATCTATGTATATATATGTATATATGCAAATACACACATATACATATACTCATATACATGTATATATATATGCATATATATAGATATACACACACACATACATGTATAAACGTACATAGATATTTTTAAATATGTATATGTATGTGTTTGTATATATGCATATATGCATATACATACACATACATATACGCATATACATGTATATACACACACACATATATATATATACACGTGTTTTTTTCAATTCCAGATTTACAAATCCTTTCAAATAAACATAAAATCTTATAATATAGTAATTCCAATTACATTCAACCAAACACAAAATTTAACTGCACTGTATTTTGAAAACCAAATATTTCCAGTTACATAGTAACTGGAAATTCACTGTATTTAAAATTACATCTAACCAAACGCCCCGTTGTAAAAAGTTTAAAATAATTCATGCTTTTACCGAACCAAACCGTAGCCAATCAAATTAATAAATACATCAATTGCCCAAACAAGTAGACAAATACTCAAATTACTTGCTAAACTTTGAGAAAGGCCAAGTAATCTGTGGTATCATTACATGTGAAGTAATCAAATTCAATGAGCAAAAAGTAATAAAAATAAAAATAAGCATACATTCCAAGAGTGTAGCCATTTGAACAAATAAGAAAAACAGAGAACTTTGTAAGAACAAAATGGAGCTGCTGATGGTAATGTACAAAGGATCAAGAACATTCTCAACTTGCTGTTTTTTCTTTGGAAATCTTTGGGGTAATTGCTTGCTTTTTATTGAATGCAACCAAGGCAAACTGAGACTTACAATACCAAAAAAATACGATGTAATCACAGTCGCCTCTATGGCCAAATAATCAGTATTGGTATAGCCGCACAAACTTGTCAGACAATTGAAGAGGGAGACGTAATCCTGTACAAATGATCTGATGAGCTTCATTGTTGGCAGATTTTGGAGGACATAATGATCAACTACCATCTGGTCAAGGTAACAAGACAACTGCAAATCAAGAAGAGTAATATCACCAGTAAGAATTGTATACCAAGTAGTATAAGAGATTTGTAAGGATATCTTTGACTTATTTTTGGACAATTGAACTTCAAAAGCATCGTGCAGTGAATACTTTGTGATCAAGGAAAAAGGAAATGTCATATTATTGCCACCGCGATATAAATAATTTGAAACATGAAGAATGTTGGGTAGGTCTTGCTGAAATTTGGTAATAGAACATGAACTATTAGCTAGGCACACAAAGTCCTTGTTTGCGTTCTTTTAATCGGATAGATGTGACAAGAGAATGTAGCACTGCAGTTGACATGGTAATAGTTTGAAACAACAAGAATGTTAAATAAACCGATCTTTTGATCTGTGGTACTGAAATATGAACTAATTAGTTGAGATGGATATAGTTGCAAATGGCCTGTAAGGTGAAAAGCATAGCTTCATTACCATGGCTGATGGGGCACCTTACACCCTAAACAAAACCAAAGTCTTGAATGTTAAAAGCATCTCTCTTTTGCTGACGGGCCTCCTTACACCTTTATCATTATCCTCCCATTTCCCCCTATTCTCATTCACACTCCTCCCTTCTTCTCATTCCCCCCACCCCCCTTCCCATTCATATTCCGCAATCCAAACGGCCCCTTTAATCAAGCAACCTTCCCAGTTAGTGAGTATTGGTTCAGCTAGTGCATGTCTTCAGAGAATTTACTTTAAAACGTCCCAAAAGCTAACTTTCATTTTTTTTTTTTCCTTTGATCTGTTGTTACTAAGTTTACGGATATTGCAGATATTAGATTCCCTGCAATCAGTTATTGGCACATTTCTACCCATGGGTAGCATTTTCACTTATTCAGTGTTCTCTAAGACATCAACAGGGAGAAGTACTAAACCACATTGACTGGCTCAAGTTTGGGAGAATGAGAAGAAACAACAGAAATCAGAGCATGTGCACTATAAAATCCAGGAAAAAAATGAATTAATAATTCAACATATGGTTAAGTCCAAAAAATTGAGAATTGGTATTTGGTAACAAGCTTTCAATACTTACTGATAATTTCAAATGATGCTTGCAAGTAATGCATGCAACATAATCCAATATAATATAACTCCAAAACGCAAGGTTGGCTGCCTCATTAATAACCGATCACCAGAAACCCTGGTGGACACACAAGAAATGCTCACCTCAGAAAACATATAGGAAGAAGACCACAATTAATTGAAATAAAAGTATGTGTACCATATTGCGTCAATTCTATCTGCTATGGGCCTCGTAGCTCTCGGAAACATTCGTGACATGGTAAGAGCTTTAAAGCCATGAGCTATCAGGAAAAAAGAAAAACGTTTACCAACACTTGGGAAAAAAATGAAATGTGGGCTATCTGCGCAGTGAGAAAGGAGGGGAGATAAGAATAACGTTTACCTTTATCATCATCCTCATCGTTTAGTGCATTATTATCCTGCTCATTATCTATAGCTATAGCAACTTGGTCCCCATTTACTTTGCGTACAGCCCGGACATGTGGAGCCACAACAGAAGCTGCTGTGCTTCTCTGAAGTCAAAAGCATCAGAGCCATCAAAAACAGAAGTAGCTTCAATGATGGTTCAATAAAGCTTAAAAATTATCAGCACTCAAGAAAGAAAAACTCTGCTATGAAACATAAAAATGAAAAAATAAAACCTGAAAGAGAAAATTAGAACCATAAAACCCTAAGAAAATTTTTAAAAACTTGATTCTCGTGTAAGATACTTAAACTTTGAACAAGCATGCTTTTCGGAAATTACTAAGGATGCTATGGAAAAAAAAACAAACAACAAAAAAGCCAAGCGGCCAAGCATCTGTTAAAAGAACTTTCTTCCTGTATTAATTACAATTACTAGAGTAATTAGAACGGTATACCCAAAATCACTTAAAATCCACAAAAGACGCAATGGCAGATATTCGAGACCAACTGCAATATTCTATCAGAGGGGAAGAAATGTGATGCAATGAAGAAATGGAGTGAAACAGGAGTCCATTTACCTTTTGTTCTCTTTCCAAGTGCCCTGGGGAGTCTATATTAGCCAATTGACTGGAATCTTTTCCCCTTTGAAACAACTCCACCTGGACCTCCTTCTCCCTCAGAGAAGCCTCAGAAGCATGCACCTTTTGTACTAGCTGTTCAACTTTCGCTCTTTCAATTTGCAGTAGTGAATCTTTGCTTTGAGCAGTCAATCGAATATCATCTAATTCTGCCATCATACTAAGAATGTGCTTCCCAAGAATTTCTGTGTATACATGAGTTTGACTAAAATTTGTTTTATCAAGATGCACCGGATTAACCCCGAAGCGTGATGCCATCATATCCATCCACTGAAGTAGTTCATGCACCTCAGAGGAATACTTCTTGTTAATCTCTTCTGCAGCCAAAACATCATTTGTACACCTAGTGACTTCCTGACGAAGGAACGAGATCTCTGAATCCCTCCCTTGTAATTGTGCCTGAAGGTTTTCCACTTCTGCAAGAAGGCTTTCAGACAGGTCATGCAACTCATCAAACTTGCTTACTGTCGTTGAAAGTTTTGCCAAAGCTTTTTCCCTAGAAACTTCAAGATTATGCAAGTCCATATCCTTTTCTTGAATTGTATTCTCGAGTTCTCCTTTCCTGTTCTCCAGGACTTCCATCTGTGACTCCTCTTCATCAAGTGCTTGCATTAGGGCTTCAATTTCTGGAGCGAAAGAAATTAGGAGCTCATAAAATCAATAACTTAAAAAACTCATTGTGTTTTTTAATGTCAGTTATGAAGCTCAATTGTGTTTAAGGAGACACAGGGAAAGAAACATAAAAATAGTTATAGTGAGCATCTTTATAGGATACATGGACTTTCATCATACATATGGCAAAATTAGCTATATACAGAAACCTGCACATTTTTGGAACAACCCTCTAAATGCACAAGGTAGGAGACTATCCAGCAAATTAGGGAGGATGAAATTGTCAAATAAGAAACTTCAGAAGGCAAAATAAGTCAAAGAGAACCTAACAGACATATCCTTTTTGACAAAATATTTATATATATATATATAATTAAAAATTAAAAAATAACAATAATTAAATAAAGATACAAAGACAACACATCCAATAATTTACCTTGATCTTTGGCAGATAGCAAAACAGTTAAGGATTTGATTTGTTCATTAAGTTCTTCTGAAGAAGCCTCCAAGCCTTTCAGCTCATTTATTCTCAGTTCTAGTGATTCTTTATCCCTTCCCATAACTTCAACTTGACTTTTTAAAGCATTCACTTGGGCCATTGCAGAGTCCAGGTCTAGTGAATTTCTTTTTGCAACAGACTCAGCTTCTTTGATCTGAGAGACAAGTTCATCACAGATCCTACTCATCTGAATATCCTTCTCCTGAAGTTCCTGCTGCAACTCCAGAATAGTGGCCTTCAGCTCCCTCTCTTTGCTCCCATCCAGCTCCTCCACATTTGCTGTGTTCTTTACTACAGAGAGCAAACTATCAGCCAGGGACCTGATACTGTCCTCAGTGAAAGGAAAACCAAGCCTACCAGCAGGCACTTCGCCACCAACATGACCCAGTGATTTCAGGATAATTTGAGACTTCTCATAAACATGCTGCATAGGATGCAAACTATTACCAGATTTTTGGGCCTTTGTATTTTCAATCTCTGATATTGAAATGCTACATGCATCATACAGGAGGGCAAGATTTCTGCTTAATGATTGGATTGTTGTCTCCTTTTCCTCAAGAATTAGTTCCAGGCCACCGATATCTCTTCTCAAAGATTCTGACAATTCCTTTTGAGATGTCAGTTCTCTTTGTATAATTCCCATAGTTTTTGAAAGATGACTTGCTTGTTGATTGATCGAAATATAGTGTTTGCGCACATTTTCCTTCAGTTGATCATATTGTCCTAAGCACTCACGCAAATCACGTTCAGCAAAAGCAAGAAGTTTGGTTACAGAACTGTCATCTAATTGTCCTTGAACATTGAGATTTGAAGTAGAGCTGATATCAAGGGTCTTCTCCTAAAAAAGAACAATTACACACACCCAGCAAATATGTCAAAACAAATTTGGACCCAAAAAACAATAATAATATATATATATATATATATATATATATATATATATATATATTTTTGAGATATCACCTTTATATGTGAAAATTAACATCTATTCAATCTGGATAAAAAAAGTGTGCTTAGGATGACCAATATAACTAGAAATTTGTGAAATAGCATAACCTTCCCCTGGTAACAGTAAAAATTGTGAAATGTGGTGAAAGGTAAGCATCACTAAAAAGATAGATGAAACTATCCACATGGTCATTCCCTCCATTGTGGGTGTATGAGTTACTGGCAGAAGATAGATGGAACAGATAGCATTCAGTGCCAGGGAGTTTAACATGAAGTGCATTGCAAGTCTGTAACCAAACCAAAGGTTATATACATGCTGTGAATGATAGAGACCAAATTGATGCAAGGACACAAGTATATCCTCTAAAAGGAGATGCCTGATTAAATAGGCTTATTGATGCCAACAAAAACTGAAATGTCATCTTCTGTGTCCAAACCTAGGTTCTCACATATTCGGCTTAATAATAAGACATCACCTAGATGACAAGCTAATTTGTGGGCTGCAGAATATGTTAAATAAATATAATTTCAGGAAAGGAATTACCTTGCTTATCAGATTACTGGATAAAAGACTATCAGATGAAAGAGTAGACAGGCCAGCCACATTTTCAACAATCATTTGTTTCAAGACAAACTCCACAAAAGTGTCCACATGACAAAAGATGTCCATATTCTTGCTAAAAACATCAGCAAGAAGACTAGAAAAACCAAGATGGCTTTTCCTCAGTTGATCAATGGCAGAAGCAATTTCCCACATATGCTCAGTTTGTTTTTTCCTTTCTTCAGAATGCATTGCTGTTACCTGGTTGAGGTGGGAAAGAGCATCAACTCTTGCAAATTCTGCAGCTTTTCTTTGTTTAGAATATTCTAAAAGTGTAGCCTCTGACTTCATCAGCTCCTCTTGTAGATCATCACCCCTTTCTTGAACTTCATTCAACTCAGCTAGAAGAAGCTCAGCTGCTTGCTTCGACTTCTTTAATTCATGCTCAGAGGACAGTAATGATGATTTCAAATTATGAATGAACTGTCCAATTTGTTCCATCTTTTGAACAGGATCAAGTATAGTAATTTCATTTCCAAGGTTAATGGCATGTAAAGCATTTAGTAACCCACTAAGGACCTGCCTGCTTTCTTGCAAATTCTGTTCTGTCACTGCTAACTGGCTCATCAGTGATGACTTCTCTGATTCTAGGGTTTGTATCTGCTGATTATGTTCAGTGTTTAAGTGTTCAAGCATAGCATTCATTTCATCAATGCTTTGTTTCAAGCTGTCCCTCTGCTGCACCAATCCCTTTCCTTTTCTAACAGCAATATTCAATTTCTCTCTAGCTGATGTTGACTTTTGCTCCTCCAAAGAAAGCTGCTCTTGCAAAGCATCTCTTTGTTTAACCACTGCCTCTGATTCCAACACCAATGATTGATATCTTTCAATTTCCACAGTTCTCTCTGCTAGCAATGAGTCCATCTGCTTCCTTATGGTGTCTAATTCTGCCATGAGAGAACAACATTTCTCAGCGGTTGCTTCTTTTTCCTCTGTAACTAAATTCAGGTTATGTTTGACTTCATCGAGCTCTAACCTCACAGCCATCAAGTCCTGATCCTTACCTCCTTGAACATCCTCTGACGTCTTTATATCAAGTGGCATGCCACTCTTATCTATAACAAGCTCCCTCTCAGAAAACTCAGGCACAGTTTTCTCTGCAGATAGGGACATTATTTTATCTATGAGCTTCCTTAGTAATCCGTCCAAGTTCTCAACATTACAAGCCCCAGATAGAGCACTGTGACTATCAGCATCTGGCAGCACAGAGCAAACCAACTCAAGCAATTTATGTATCTCACCCTCAAATTGACGGTCCTTGTCTGAAATCCTTTCAACCAAATCGTCCTTCAAATCAGCTACGTCCTTTTGCAAATTCTCTTTTTCAACCTCATCTTGAACAATTTTCTCTGAAAGGTTGAGGCACTCAGACCTCAGTTTTTCAAGGCTTTCAGAAAATACTTCTTTTTCAGAATTAATACATACAATCTCTGCAGTAAGTTCAGATATTTTCTTATGTGACTCTTCCAAATCAGCTATAAGCATGCCAGAAGAGGCTTCAAGATTCTCAATCTTCAGCTGCAGCGTATCTCTTTCACATTGGACCTCACCAAGCGTTCTTCCTAGCCATTCAATCTTATCTTCAGGTTCCAAAATCCTCAACTGCGGAGGCATATCAATTGCATCCAAGACTCCTTCCCATTTATGCACTAGGCTATTTCGCTCCAACAAGGACTGCTCTAGCATATCATTGTGCTCTGCCACACCATAGAACTTACTCTGAAGCTCCTCATATTTTCTTCTCAGTTCATCATGCCCTGAATCTCTGGATTGTTGGAAGTCATCTTGAGCAGCATCCATAACCATGAAACCAGCACCAGACTGTGAACCCTCCACAGAGCTTTTCTGATCACAATCGTTCAGAGGAAAAGAGGAGTCCCCAGAAACCAATCCAGCTAGCATCTCCACTTTCTCGACTATGTCTTTAGAATGAAAATGCTCTGATAAATTTAAGTCCTCCAAGATTTCTTCAATTCGCAGAAGCACAGAATCCTTGAGAAGAAAAGAGTCCCTCAATGCAGTAGCAGAGTTCCGAATGTAAGAGAGCTCAGATTCTAACGCTTCCACCCGTTCTGCTTCTGAACAAGACTTAAGCTTGGACTGCACTTCTCGAAGCAGTGTCTCTTTTGACAGCAATTCTTGCTCACACTTCTCCAACCCACTGGACTTCTCCATCAGAGATTGCTTCAGGCTATCTCGCTGCACAATCAAACTCTTACCTTTTGCAACAGCTACACTAAGCTTCTCTCTCACAGAGTAAAGCCGCTGCTCAGACTGCTCAAGCTCAGATAATTTCAACTGCAGGTCAGAGCGAGAATCTTCAAGAGCTGCTTGCATCTTACTGTATCTTTCCTTGAGAATTAGCAGTTCATTTTCTAGTTGATGGCTTGAGGCACTAAGTGAATGCACTTTTTCTTGCAACAAATCAAGTTGCAGGACCTTAGGTATAAGCTCTTGCTTAAGCAAGTTAGGCAAGGGCAATGACCAACTGCCAACTGAAGTATCTGCCATTGTATTTATTTCATACAAACAATTTCTTGACAATGTAATCTGCTCCATAGCTTCATCATACTTTTCTGCAAGGGAATCAACCAAAGTCTCTAGCCGCATCAAAACAGACTTAGACAATTCAATGTTGTTTGACTCAACAGCAACTTGATCAACACCAGCCAACTCATCAAGAGCATCTGAATCCTTTTTCCATTTGTTAAATTCCAACCTCCTGGTCAAAGAAAGACACCTTCTGCCAAGTTCTTCAAGTTCCTTGCTTTTATTCATTAGAACCAGTTCAAGCCCATCTTTAGCATGCTGTAGTTGGTCCAAATCAGTGGCCAACTCATTACACCTATGTTTATGTTCCTCAATTTCCTCATTTTTGTGCAATAATTCTGCCTCAAGTTCATCTTTGGCATGATGTAGCTCCTCCAATTTGATAGCTGATTCACTACATTGTTGCTCATATTCCTTGATTTTCTCACTTTCGATCAGCAACTCTGACTCAAGTACAACATATGCAGAATGGACAGGAAGTAGATCATCCATTCGTTTCTGCAACTTCCTTATAAGTACTTCGCACTTCTCAGGCAGAAGTTGCAACATGTTTTCATCATTAATATCCAAATCAGCAGGCCCAATATTTTTGCATGAGAAATCAACAAGTTCTGAAAGGTTGCTATAGATTCCATGCAATGCATCGGCAGCCAATTTATTCCTTTCTTGCATGTCCATAAATAATTTGTTCAGTTCCTCATAAGAAGTGCTGGCTTTGTTATAGTCCAGATAAGCTCCTTCGATTTTCATATGCAGATCTTCAATAACTTCTACGGCAACATTAATTGATGCAGATACATAGGAATCCACATCTGAATTGACAATGTGTGGCTCTCCTGTACATGCATTGAGCTTTCTCATTGCCCCAAGAATCACAGCCTCAATGGAGTTCCATTCTTGCTTGATAAGGGATGCCCTGTCATTTCCTTCCTTCTGCAAGGTCTCCACCAAGCTCAATAACCTCTCGGCTTCACTGTTAGCACTTTGCTCAACTTCATTTAACTGATTCTGTAGATCATCTATGAGGGATTTATATTTCACCTCTCTTTCTACAAGCTCATTGACTTGTGCTTGAAGGTTGTCACTCCACTGCCTTCGAGTTTCATTATCCACCTCAAACTTCTTACAGAGCTCCTCTCCAGCCTTTCCCAAATCCAACTCCAATTTCTTCAGCACGGCTCTAAGATTGCATGTCTGCTCTTTTGTTATTTCATATAAGGATCCAGTTCTTTCCTCCACAGCCAAAGGAACTTCATCTGAAACACTGTCATCATTATGCGTTTTAGACTCAAAAGCTTGAATAAGTTTTGACACAGCCCTTCCACCAGATTTGCTAGCAGACATGGAGTGTGAGTGCATTGCTTGAGTTGACTTTTCAAGATTCTGCAATGCAATTTCAGCCTCTTCTATGTGACCCTTCAGAACTCCCAAGGTAACATAAGTGCTGGAATCATTCACGTCAACCTTCTTAAATAAAGTTGAATCACCTGTTTTCTGATCTTCAATGGTAATATCTGGGGTAGAACCTTTCCCATGAGAACTGCTTGCATGATTCCCAGTTTGTTGTGATTGAAGAGGCAGATCATAGCACTTACCAATTAGGTCTTTCAGCATAGCTTTGTACACATCTGACGAGCTAGACAGGTACAGATTTTCATCAATGAGTTGCTCAAAGGACAACTCCATGGCTCTAAGATTTCCCTTAAGTAGCATTTCCTGATCAAGTGCAACAGCTAACCTCTCCTTGTATTCAGACAACTCAGAAGCAAGTTTTAGATTCTCCCGAGAGACAAACTCATTCTCCTCTTCAAGCTTCTTCCTGATGCCTGATTCTAAATTGTAATCAGCAGCTAAGTTCAAATTTTCCTTCTTTAAAGAATCCAGGGAACCTCTGCATTCAGCTAATTCAGCTGAGACATGTGCCCGCTCCATTTGGGAAACATCAAGCTTACTTTGCAACTCACTAACCAGGCTATTGAGTTCCTCAACTTCCTTTTTAGCTGAAAAACATTGATTTTCCAGTTCCTCGTTTCTTTTTGTCAATGCTTGGAGCTCTCCCTTGCAATTTACAAGTTCTTCACTGACTATAGCCATGCTGTCCTGAGTTTCTTTAAGTAAGCTACTAGACATTTCCTCCGGGGAATGCTGATGAAACTCCACACCTGCCTGAGTCTGTTCATCTAGCTGCAACTGGATCAGATCATTTGCAACAAATGTCATGTAAAGATGAGCTTTAATATTCTCAACTTCTTTTAATAAGGACAGCACTTGGGATTCAACTTCCACATTTTTAATCACCAAGCGTTGGAACTCAGACTGATAATTTGCAAGTTCCTCAGTGACCATCACTTTGCTTTTCTCTGTATCTTTAAGTAAATCCCACAGCTTGGAGATTTGCTCAGAGGAATGTTGATCAAACTCTGTCTTGCCCTCCATCTGTTCATCTAATTGCAAATTAAGAAAATCCTTCACTATACATGCTTGGTAAAGATGATTTTTCAGAAGCTCAAGCCCGGCAGCCAAAGAATCATCCACTGTTAAAGATGACACTTCTAACTTAGCTGGGAAAAAGGAATCTCTACTACTATCTCCCTTATCTTCAATTGACAGAGTCCTATCTTCAAGTAGGTCCTCCTCTGTTGGTCCACCTCTGGAGGCATCATCCTCTACAGCATAGGGCTGCTGCTTTCTTTCCTCCACATGACCTTCTCCCTTCAAGCTAGCATCAGCGGCAACACCATTTTTACTTTTATCACTGGTAATTTCCTCAGAAGTAGATGGTTCTTCAAGAACATCTACGTTAGCTCCATCAAATTCCCCTACCACACCCTCAATTTTATTTTGAATGGTAAAATCTTTAAAAATAAAAGCCTGTCCCATGCTTCCTGGATCAACATCTTTCTCCAAATCGGCCTCTACAACTACACCATCCTTGCTTTGAGCAGACAAAACATCCTGCAATGAAGTTGGCTCCTCCCCATGCTCTTCCTCAGCTCGTTCAATCTTCTCTTCCCCATGCTCTTCCTCAGCTCGTTCAATCTTCTCTTCCACTGAAGTCTCATTCCCTTCTAAGACCCCTCTCAGTGGCTCTCTATCAACAGCAACAGCAACTTCATCATTAACTTCTCCCTTCAACTTTCCATCAGTTCGAACACCATCTCCACCATCAGCCACGATCATGTCTTGTGATGAAGATGCTCCCTCTGGGTTCTGCTCATACGAATACAGCCTCAACTGCTCATCAGAAGCATTCACATCCACCCCTTGAAACAAACTGTTCAAAGCAGTCGATTGGGTTACTTCTTGAGATGCACTGCCAATCTCCTCGCTGTGATCTTCAGACAACAAATTCACGCCACCATTCTCATTTTCCAGCATGGGGACCCCCACTTCCCGACCTCCACCATAGTCAACAGTGCCTAATGCTCCCTCATGATACTCATGATTGCCATCGACCTCTTCCTCCCTCATTTCATCAGCTGCATCCTTCCGATCCTCGATCACGAGCAACAACTCACTTCCCTCAGAACCATCACCATTGCATTGTTCTGAGCTAGAAACTCCACCTTCCTGCATTGTCCCTAGCCAGCAACAAATGAGAACGCAGATTATACATCAAACCCACATCTCCTTGCCCTAAACCAACCCATCAAATTCCAAAACACTATCAAAAACACAATTTGATCGAAAATCCCTACCTTCATATCTGATTCAAGCAGCGCCATCGGATCGGCACCCGGCCCATCGGGATCAACGCCGGGATCCGCTTCTGTCTTCCCGGCCTTCACCGAGGACTTCCCGCCACCCTTGTTATCCTTTTTCTTCCTAAATTGCTGCAGCTACACCACCAAAACCAAAATTAAAAATAAAAAAAACAAAAAACAAGAGAAAAACAAATCATTAACAAGCTATTCATGCAAGATCAAAAACCTTCTTCCGCCCGGCGGCGAGAAGATCCGAACGATTCTTGCCCTTATCCATCTGGATCTAATCCTACAGAAGTTCCAGTGCCATCAAAATGCTCCTTTCCAAAGAAGCAAAATCCAAACCCTAATCAAATGATTCAAGCCTTTTCAGTGGAAATGAAACCCTAAATTACACCCAAAAAAAAAAAAGTTAAAAATAATCAAGATCCGAGATCACATACCTTAATTTTCGAATTTTTTCACCAATTTTTCAATCAATTTCTCCTGCACTTCCGATTTGGTGGCTATTTTCTTGAAGATCTAAAAACTCCAAATAGATCTTATTTTGGTTTCCTTGCCGCGCGAACGTTGGCTCTGAGAATGGACTAATAAACATTTCTTGGCACTCAGTTTTCAAATATACCCTCTACGTTTCTAAAATTACAAGTGCACCAATCCATGTTTTAATTTGAGGGAACTATTTGTAAATATGAGAAATGGCGAGGGGGTAAGCATATAAAGGTGTTTTCAAATAGGGCTAGGGTTCATTTTAAATGTTAAAAATATTTGAATTTTTTTTTCTTATAAACCGAATAGATTTAATTGTTTCAATCCTCCAAGTTCAACATGGACTCCAACAAATGCACCAAACTTTGCATAAAAGGGTTTAAAATTTTTTTAAAAAAAATAGAGCTATTTAAATTTAAATTTAAGACATTTTGGTTTGCATTTGTGTTTCATATTTACAAAAATAATTTAAATTTTAATTAACATTAGATTTGGACCTGCGTATGTTATAAACTTATAATTAACAAATGAAATTTATATGAAAATTAGATACAAATGAAATAAATATGAAATGTTAGTTCAACCACCAAGATGATACCACTGAAAGGCTCATTTCATCCATGTCCCTTACTCCAACATAAAACTCATCAATTTGTTGACATTTAAAAAAAAAAAAATATTAGAACATAAACACATGCCCGCAATTGCATCAACATAGGTGTATATATATATATATATATAACCGTTATGAAAAAAAAAGTTGATCTCTTGACCTCTTACATAGCAGAGAAAAGAGTTACCATCTTTCGCTTGAGAAGGCGATGACTTATATATAATTCAACACAATGAAGAAGCCGAAAATTTTCAGCAATAGATGCTGTGAATATCATCAAATAAGTAAAACATTGTAACTGCTAACAATGAAGATACAGTGATGATGGCACAAGAGTACAAACATTCCGGCCCTCAATAACATTGTAAACAACTATATAACTTTTGAGGGAGCAAAGTAAGAATCATATCGGGAGACCGATCTTTGTGATAAGCCTATTGTTCGATTAAAATGTTGAGCCATTGAAGCCGAAGAAGGACCGCTGTTCAAATAAAGGAAAAAAAAATGATTGCGACCACGATCAAAGCAATATAAGTTTAAGTGAAAGAATTTGTCCAATAGCTCACCTGAACATCATAAAACTTGATGTAAAACCTTGAACTGTCAATAGAGAGCTTGGTTTCAAGGATATCTGCAAGAGCTGAGCTTAGCTTGCCATTTACACTGGCGTCAAGGCCACCGATAGATATTAATTCTCCATATGCAGCTGGTTCTTCAGTCCCGGCAAAGGCCATGGGTACTCCTCCATTCAGCAAAATCATCACATACTGAGACACCACCACAAATCAGCAAATCAAAGTTTAATCAATGTCCTTGGTGACGTCAAAGCTGAAGTTGTTCAAAACTCAAACAAATTAATTACGGACATTCACAGGGCAAATCAAGTTTCTGTTTTTTCTGTTTTTTTTTTCCAAACATTAAACCAACAGATGAATTTGGGAACATACAGTGACATGATTTCTTGAAGGAGTATTAATTGTCGAGTATGGACTCATATTCAGATAGGAATAAAGGATGCATTGAAAATCACGGCCATGGTGGAAATTCTTAAAGCTTGGATTGGATTGCCACAATAAAAATGTGGCTGATCAGAATCTGATACCCCCTGTGGTGGAAGATTTTCATTTGCACTAAAGAGAGTGAATTCTGGGAACATTCATCAAACACTAAATACAAATTATACTCCGCACCATTGTTGTGACTATTTTGACATAAATAGCCATATCACATGGTGAAGAGAAATAATTAGAATTTTCCAAGAGAAAGAAACAGCACTTGTGTCCATGAAAACATGCAGATACAATTCTTCACAAGAACACATGCTCTGTAACATTGTAGGAAAAGGAAAGAAGAATCGTAAAATAACTAAGAAAACTACCATTTTCACCAAACCATTGAAGTGGGGTAGTTAACAATCAAACGCCAAAGAGAAAAAGAACAGAGCCGAAATACACACAAAAAAAAGCTTCAGCGTGCCATGACTACTTTGTTGCACCCTTCCACTATTTACCTAATCAAACCAGACGGCAAAAGAAAAAGAAGCAGTTTGAAGAAATGTAAAATGAAAACTCACTGCATTCTTGCTTCATTTTGCCGTGCGCCATCAAAACTTGCTCAAAACACATCTCTCCCTCAAAAAAGATAACTTTTACCGTCTCACTAGTCAAAGAACTACAGTGTGAAAAAAAAAGCTCAAACCAAACACCGAAAGAAACAGAACTGCCTGAAGAAATGCAAAACTAAAGCTCCATGATATTATGTTTTAATATTCACTTCAAAAAATGCCCCAAAACCACAAATATGCCCTAAAAAAGCCAAATTTCACCTTCTCACTAATGAAAGCAATACATGATTAGAACAAATGAACAATCAAACCAAACACCAAAAGCAAAAGAACAATCCAAAGAAATACAAAACAAAAACTCCACCAAACAACAACAACATTGCCACATTCTTACAAAACTCATTCACCGCCAAAAAAAAAATCACCAAAAAACATGCAATTAAATCAGGAAACTACGAGGAAACGCAAAACAATTGGCACAGAGACAATTCATCAAACACAAGATAGGCTATGAAATCAAAGAACAAAAACAGATAGAGATAGACAGAGATTACAGATTCCGGCTTCCCAATGATCTTGGCGACGATCTTAGTGGCGTCCTTGAGGATGTCGGAGGCCACCACGGCGTCGACGGGGACGTTGGTGCTGAGGTTTAAAGTTGGCATCTTTGCTATGAAAACGAGAACACAAGCGATGAAGATGATACGAGACTAGATAAGACCCTCAAGTTCTCTGCCGATTCAATCCTGACCGTTCATCAGATATTTTGATGAATTTTGCATACATAACCCTATAAAACCATTAAATTGTACACCAACCTTGTAAATTTATAATCCTCGTGCTCCCTCCATTCTTTTTTAATTTGTCGTCGATAACCGAATCTCACATCCTAAGAAAGTTGATTATTTCACATAATTTAATAAAAAATTAGTTATCTTTTCAAAATTATCCCTAATTTATATCTTCATATTTCTCTTTCATATTAAATTCTAAGAAGAGAATTGAAATTGAGTGTTAGGGTAATTTTGAAAAAAAAAAATTAATAAATGCTTCTTGATGTTTAAAAATGACAGATTAAAAAAGAACATGGCTTTATGACAAATAAAAAGAGAAAGGGAGTAAATTGAATTTCTTTGCTTTTTGTTTTTACACTCCTGAAAATACCTATAAATGTGTATTTAACCTACAAAATTTTTATAATTTCATATATACACCCATGAAAAATATCAAACTTTAGATTCTATAACCTTACCAAATAAATTCATAATTTTAACATAAAATTAATTAAAATATTTTTTTAATAAATGTGAACAAGTTGCATGTCAAAAGACTCAAAACTATATGACTATTGATTGTTAGGATAAATTTTCCTCGGTACATAAACACACACAGGGGATTAGACCCTACTCTTCACCAGCTTGCAGAAAATATAATGCTAATAGAATAAAAAATTATCGACAAAATTAGTTAATATATTAAAACTGCCAAGCAACCTCAGTACATAATCAATATAAATTAATATTGTTTTAAGTCTCTAAAGTAGCTTACCAAATCAATTAGACATGCCATATTTTATTTTTCAGGGTACAAAGAAAAAACACTTAAATAAATTTATAAATATGTATTTACTACAACCTAACCCTCGTAAGTGTAAATGCATAGTTTTATAAAGCTATTTTATATTTTATAAAAATGCTTAAGTATTTTTTTTAATAAAAAAAAAACATTCGCATTATAAATATTTGTGGGAGTATAGGAGCACGTGCAATTTTTATGAAAGCAGGGGTATATAAGCAAAATTCCCTACATAAACATATTTATCATTTGAATAATTGTATGACTAATATAACACAACAACTACAAAAGAGCAAAGTCCATGAAGCTCAGTTATTAATATACACACCAAAAGTAGAAGGCGAATAATTTTAATAACATATATCTGCAAACACTGAAAACTAAAAACAAAAAAATAAAAAAATAAAATAAAAGATCTCAAAATAAAGCACTGATTTCACTCCTCTCTTCCTTCAAAATACAATAACACATCAAAGACACTCTTCCACTGTACCACTGAATCCAACCTTGTTACAGAACCTATCAATCCTAATGAACACAAAAAGAACAAAATAAAACAAGGACAAGAAGAAATAACAGAAAACTATACACCCATTTCAAGGAAAACAACATCAACATCAACAACAACAACAACAACAACAACAATAACAACAATGTAGGTAGGATCCATCAAACACCATTCCGGTCTTCTGTCTTTGTTCGGCATACATAAAGATATATAATATATACCTGAAAAACATGAGGGTGAAATACTACACAGGAATCACGTCGATCTTAGAGGTGTCTTCGCATCGTAACACTATGCCTTCGAGGCTTGCCGGAAGTAAACACTTGCCCCATTGGCATCCGGTGGAGATTGGCTCGGAGGGAGGAACGATCATCAGCACATTCTCGTTCCTCTGCACAACCCCCATTACGCTCACCGTACTTCCCTCTTTGATGTACCTGCAGGCAAAGAGGCGATGCCGGTTTTAGCAAGTATGTTTGAGTTTTAAAGATTTCGGGTGAAATGAAAGGAATGGTGTTTTTACCCTTCTTTCAATCGCATGACTCGGTCGTCACTGGACAGGTTTCTTTGAGACAACCACCGGAGGAATTCAGGAGATAAATCTTTGTTGTTTGGATTAACATCAATAACAACCGACTCATCCACGTACGGCGTCACCCTCGCACCATATCCAGTTTTAACCAAGGCTCTTAACCCAGACTGAAAGTCGGAAATGTAGAAGTCGACAACATGCCTCTGCCATGTTCCAGATGAAAAACAGAATAAAAACAAAGTTGATAGTGTCAAGAGTATCAGTTCATTCCGGATGTTGATAGGGTGGAAATATTAAGCTTGCTCACCTCCAAGGATCGGAGACCCCAGGTAAAACGGCGATGCTGGGGGTTGGCAGCCTTAGAATCCCAACCCCGGTATTCATATAAACTTGTAGATGTGTACACGCATCGGGGAACCTTCTGGAAGGATGACTCAAGGGGAACATTTCCACAGGTAACAATCTGCAACACATGAAAGAGAGTAAAGGGATCGTTATAAGAGAAAGAACCCAAAATTAGTAGCTTGGAACCATTCTTCTTTTAAAACTTACCCCGGAGACCTTGACGAATTGACCATCTCTTGCAGTCCTTAGTTCAGCATCAGGGTATTGAGCAATAAAGCCTGTAACAGCTCTCGTTCCCCAGCAAGTATTCCAAGTAAACAGCGCAGCAACAACAGCGAAGATAATCACAACAACAACAAGGAGAACCGCATTGTGGACAGCACCGAGAATAAATCCACCAGCAATGAACCCCATCACAAAAAGCAGTATGATAGCCCACAATATTGTCTTAGGGAAGTTCCTCTTGAATGAATAGTCATCTTCTTTGCCTAAATTAGTAACAGCTTGGTTATGTGCAATAGCAGCGCTGTGTAGCTTCATTGATCCAACTGAATCCAAAGGACCAGAAACTTTTCGAGGAACACCAGAGGTATTAAGTGGTCCTGAATAGATAGGACCCGATGTGATGAGGCCGGTGGCAGGGAGTACAGGTGTGAGGGGGCCTGAGTTCTGCCGTCCCATTGAGTTGATGGCACCAGATTGAGGACCGGATGACTTCTTAACTGGGTCACCATGTCGGTTTAAAGGTCCAGAATTAGACTTTTGTCTATTGGATCCTCCAGTGACAAGTGTTGCCCCAGAACCTGGCATTGCTGTGAATGAAACAGGATCAATTGAATAGCTAGATCAAAAGAAATGGATTTATCAGGTGTAATAGAAGCAGAGTGAGAGGCAGAAACCTCCAAATGAACCAGTCCTTGAAGGTGCATTAATAGGACCAGACTTCCTTGACTTGGAGTTTTCAACATGAAGGTCAAACATTTTCCCAAGTTCACCGGACTTCTTAATATCCCCGCCTGTGTATGGCATGGCTGTGGAGCTCATTGCCACAGGCTTCTCTTTCGGTTGTTCAGGCCGGCCTGAAACATACAGGCCATTGCTAAGTTGATGTGATGGGAATCTCGAGCCCATTGAGTATAATCACACCCCTTGACCAGAAGTTGCTAGTTGAAGGGCAGTATTTCTATTCAAGGAGCCAAGAAGTTATGCACAAAGATCAAGAGGTGGTTGCAAACTCGACTGTTGTCATCATGACTTAGCTGTACTTTTAAGCCAACGATTTACTATATAGTTCTTCAATGGCGTGAAGGAAAATAACACCCAGGAAACCTACAAAGCAAAACAATGAATACAAGCTTGGACAAGTTAATATGATCTAAAAAAATATAAAAATAAATAAATAAATAAATAAAATAACACGATGAAAGAGTGATGAAATGGATCAAAAAGATAAACGATGTTTTTTTCGTGTTAGATGACAACATAGGATCAGAAGAGCAAAAGTTTAATATGTTATAAACTACATAAAGAAAATTAAATATGCTTTCCGACAAAACTGCTATCAACAATTTAAACCTTGAAATTCAAACGCTTTCCAGGCTTACCAAAGATGAATCAACTAGCAATCAAAGCAGTGATACAACTGTTAAGATTTGCGAATATAAAAACCAAAAAAAAGAACAAAACCAAAATAAATAAACAAAAAAGGATGTCGAAACCTGGTAAGCTAAGAGAAAACTATGCCTACATCTAGTCGCAGGAGGACAAACCCAGGCAGCAGAAAGAAATGTTCGCAAACATGAGAAGTTGGGATGATCCTTAAGAGTTCATACGCTAAACCATCAAAACTAGGAAACAGAAAAGCATCTGATTCTCCTAAATGAGAAAGAGATTTATTGATAAGATCCTTCCATTTAGCAGCACCCTAGGATGGTATAGCCTTAACGTTAATGGCAAGGTTTACGGTGGATAGCTAGGCACCTAGAGGCAAGGAAGGGTGCAGCAAACGACAAAATGCTTCAGGGAGTCGAAAATAAAATTTTAACTACAGGCAGACATCCAAGAATGAGGGGGTTCTAATAAGAAGTAATATAAAAGCAAAAATACACTTTGATTTCCCTATCGAAATCAAAGCAAATATCCAAGAGTCTAATCACTATAAAAGGGATAATCATATCAAATTTGCTTTCCTCGACACCCAGAAGTCAAAAGAGAGCAATAATCCTTCCTGCACTTTCAAGAAATAATAATACAACATTACATCATTAATAAATCCATCACTTATAAACTATTTCTAAATTCCACAAAAAAATGAATCATAGTAATCAAACTACCAATTTCTACATGGCACAGAATCCAGAGGCAAAGACTCCATAATTCATCGGATCTAGTGGCACCTCACACACTTTAAAGGCTGGCGCTTCAATGGGAAATCAATTGCAAGTGGTTCGTATCAGTATAAATCAAATGAGATGGAATTCATAAAATCCAAAACTCAATGTACCAAACACCGTAATCCTTGAATAAATAAGCATTCAAGGAAGTTCATTGAACCGAAGCCACATCCTCATGTCTTTATCATCATAATTCCAGCCCATATTTCCAACTCTTCAGCAATTGACACAAATGAAGCAAAAATAGAAATCAACCATGCTCTAGATCTACTGAAATCAAGCATCTTCCCAACATTCACAGATCCAAGACCAAAACCGTTCCATAACATATGAGATGATTATATCAAAGTCATGCTACCACATATCTAACAAATTCAGAATCATATACTCACAAACTCAATCAAGTTTCGACTTTCAACCACTAAGTGAGCTCAAAAACGATTCCAGATCTCTGCAGCAAATGGAAATCCATTGAAAAACTCCCGTCTTTTTCACAGAGCATTTTGATGCACCGACTGCGTGCAAAAAGAAACATAAAGAACTCATCATCTTAACACAAGTCTTCCTTGGAAAAATACGCAAAAATCACCCAGATATCCACAGCTGAATCCAAAACAATCCATGACCCAGATCCCAAATGCAAATCCCAAAAGGAACCTACATTTCCCTTTCCAAAAACCCACTCGAAAACACACATCCAATCCCCCCAAAAACACACACTCTCGTCCCACCACGCAGATCCAAGATGCCAACTTTACCACACCCACAGCTCCATTTTCAAAAAAATCCCATTCCAGCACCACAGATCAACAACCCAAACCCAGATCCAAAGATATAATCACAAAAACCCAAAGAAAAATCACAGAAACTGAGATAACTATTAGAAAAAAGAGAAATTTCCCCAAACCTCGGGAAGCAGGTAGTGAGATCACTGGATTTGGAGACTCTTCCGGCGAAAATGAGCTAGATTCGCGGTTCCGATGCCATTGTTCGCCGTCTAATACGAGAAAGGTGGGAGCTTTACCCTATTCCAAGCTCCTCTGTTTCTCTGAGAACAGAGAGGAACACAAAAGAGGGATAGAATGAAATAATAAAAATCAAGTAAAAAAAAAAATTAAAAAATAAAGTGAAAAATAAAAAATCACACCCCACCTTCCACTCTCTCAAAACTAATTTTCTACTCTTTCTTTAAATGACTATATTATCCCTAGACATTCCCACTTATCCCAATTTCACCATTATTATTTCAGAAAAATATTAAATTTGTTTCTATATATATATATATAGAAAATTCAATATTTATTATTTAATAATATAAAAATAAAAACTCATTTTGATCATGGTAACTCCAATTTTTTACCATAAATAATTATTGTGTATAATTATTATGTAAATAATTACAATAGGAAGAAATAAAAGTTTGATTTTCATAATAATTAATATTCCAAACTAAATGATGAATTTATAAAACAATGTGATGAAATGAAAATAATATATAATTTTTTTAAGATGTTAATTTTTTTGGAGGAGGATGTGCAAATCAGTCATTGACAATGAAATTTAGTTGAGTACAATCATGGGGTGTGAGTGTCATGCAGTGTGTTTTTATTTGGTGTAGTGTCTCAATCAGATTGGTGAGGGAAAGAAATAGAGATCCAATGCTTTGTTTCTCATCAACATATGGCCCACAATTTAATTAATTTTTTTTAAAAAATAATTAATTATTTTTTATTTAACTACTTTTAATTAATTAAATAATTAACTAAAATATAAAACAAAAGCATTGGCAACGTCTCACTCTCAAGTCCTCTCATTCGCAAAAAAAACATTGATGGTTCTGATTTATATTGTCATAAAAGAATGTCCCATCCCATCACAACTCACATTTTCTTTGCTTGATTTTAAAAAAAAAATTAAAAAAAAAAGAGATGAAATTCCGGAGGAAAACCAATCTTATATTGGCAGAAGAATATTGATAAAAACAAGTTAATAAATAATATATTTTAAAAATTTATTTTGAGTTTTGTTCTTTAAACAAATATATCTAAATCACCAGAATTTTTTAGACCTTTCATATATTGATTTTTTTTAGAAACTACAGCCTCTAAATCAAGTCAGGGTAAAATAGTGAAAACTTTAGAAAATAAATAAATAAAATTTTCTGAGGAGAAATCATAAAATTTTCTATGCCCAAAAATAAGAAGAAAAAAATTGGTTTTTTTTTTATTTCCATTTAAATTGTGATTGTTTTGGGGTGGTATTTGGATATTGTGATGACGGCTGAGGGGTATTTCAGAAATTTCAAGATGCACCGGGTTTTTCTCCTGCTTTGCTGGTACATTGTCCCCGCGGAGATAAGGACATGTTAACCAGCGCGTGCCGGGAAAATGGCGGTCCAGTGTCTCGCGGGTCCAACAAAAGGAATAAAGATAAACAATTTCTCAAACAAGAGATTTTTTTTTTTAAAATTTAATTTTGATTTCTTCGTAACTCTGTTTTTCTATTGCATTCTGCTTTTTATTAAAGAAAAAAATATTATTTTTTTTATTAGGATAATAATAAAATGACCATGATTCCAACTCTTGCTCATAACTACTGTTTATTCTTCTTTGTCCAAAATACTTAAAATATCAAACATCATTTGACTCAAAAATTACAACTTGGGGTGATGGCTAAATTCAGCCTAATATTAGAAAAAAAACCCATCAAATTTACATGAATTTTTTAGTTTGCATATATATATATATATATATATATATGTATAATAATAATAATAAATTTAGTGGATTATCTATTTTGATTGAAATATATGTATATATATATAGAGAGAGATATAAAAAAATTTATAAAATGCATGGGATTCCAAGGGCAAGGCCAAGAATGAGCATAGTATTGTTTTGGGTTGTCAGTCATCTTTAATTGGGTTAACTTTGCTTGGTTAGAGGATAGCACATGTTACACCAATCAAATAAGACGAGATAGGCATTTATACAACCATTTTATAAAAATTAATTAATTAATTCATTCATTTAATAATTATTTTTTAAAAAAAGTATTAATATTAAAAAAACTAATTGTTACTTAAAAAATATTAAAAAGGTTTAATTTTTATTAGTATTAATAAAATCAAACTTCAGGAAATTCTAATAAAAATTTTCTATTCACACCAAGCATCTAAATTTTGGCAGTTGTGATTCTAAAAAAACTTGAAAACTAGAATAATATCAAATAATATGATATAATATAAATTTTACATATGATGTTTAATCAAAAGATTTGTTAGTTTTTATACGTTATTATTTTTAATATTTTGTTTTTCAATAATAAAAAAAAAACTAGTTAAGTTATTTACTTAATAATTCGGTTATGTAATAATTGAAATATTTAAATATAATATAAGGAGGAGATCAGGGCCATTGATATACATATATCCCTCTTATCTTGTTGATGGAGTATTTATCTGTACTTTTGCTTAATAGAAGAAGATTAAAATCAAATTTTAATTATTCTAAATGTTTAAACTCTAAAAAGTATAACTTTGGATTTTAAAGTTTATTTCCATATCTTTCTTTTCCCCTTGATTTTTCTTCGTTCAAATACACTTCACAACATCTTGGAAAAAGGTATATTTTTTAGATTTACTTGCTCAATATACATCATATAAAAATTGAAATTGGGTGTAATATCACTGGAAAGTCAACGTTATCTATAAGGAATTATATTATTATTACTTGCATATACCCATGGCAGGGGTGTGTATATAACAATGTAGATTTGTAGGGATTTATCAATAATCTCATGTAATAACAAAAATAGTAGAAACAAATGTCTAGTTAAGAAGTTTTGTTACATTAGAATATAAAAATTCCACAAATATGAATTAGTTATGTGTCAAAAATAAATATATACATACAAGGAATTTAGCTCAACAACACCTGTAACTTGAAGCCAATAAACCAAAAAAATTGTTGATGAAGAAGATTTTAAAAAAGGGGCTTAATTGGCCAAGTACTTAAGACTTTAACAGGCTTAGCTTATAGGAGTATCCCATGGGTTCATGACGTCTCATAAGCAAAATAAATACATAACAAATGTAATATGACATCTTTGGATTTTTTTTTTTTTGGTTTATCACGGTTATGCTATAAAATAAGCACTACTGAAACAAGCATGATAGCTTGAAAATATATCCAGGAAAAAGAAACGGAAGCCCAGAAAAACACTTTTGATATACTTTCTGTTTTTATAATGCCTTAAGGTACTTTTGCAGTGATTTTTTTTACCAGAACACTCTACATAACTAAAGAACGCTTCTTTTGTTTACCTATATATATATATATATATATATAATAAATTCAATCCTGAGATTATAATAACTTCATATATGAGGAGGTGATGCAGTAGAAGCTTACAAAAATTAGAAAAGTATTTTTAAAAATATAAAAAAATAAGAATAAGAATACGTTTCCATATCTTTCAAGTTTATGAAAAAATACTAAATACATGTTAAAAAACAGTAAATAAAAAAAGATTCAAAAACTAACTTTTAATTACTTTCTAAATATTATTTTGAAACAAGATTTATTTAAATGGTTCCGTTCAGGTTTTTCTCATTAGTTGTATAAAGGAAGCCACAACACACACACACACACACAAAACATGTTATTTTAATGGAGACAAATAACATCTAAAAAATATTGTTGTAAAATGCCTCATGCCTGTATTTTTCTTTTGATTCCAAACAATATGATTAGAAAGGAATTAAATGAAAACATGATTTGAATTAAAGTGAAGTGCATGGTGATGGGAAGAGATTAGACATGGCCACTTTCATGGCCTCAGGAATCTCACTCTCGAGTACAATTAAGTAGATAAGGTAAGCTTGGTCCATAGCATAGCTATTGAGCCCTTCTAAAATTGGAACTACGAAAAAATACGACAGAAATCTTTATGATTTATGAGATTTGTAAAATAAAAAATTAAGTTTTTTTTTATTCTATGAGGTGTGATTTTTCATATTTGTAAAAAAATAAAAAACAATAATAATGTTAACTTTGTCATTTTTGAAAAGGACAAAATCATTT
Organism: Dioscorea cayenensis subsp. rotundata; assembly: GCF_009730915.1. Lineage (NCBI taxonomy): Eukaryota > Viridiplantae > Streptophyta > Magnoliopsida > Dioscoreales > Dioscoreaceae > Dioscorea > Dioscorea cayenensis. The sequence continues at coordinate 5,169,084 of NC_052478.1, forward strand.
GTTTATGTAAAAAATCATCACAAGATAAAAAAAACATGATTTTTCAAATTAATTTTATTGTTTTTTAAAATTTAAATTTTTTTCTTCTCTAATAAAATTTTGAAAAAGATTAATAAACTTAATATATATATATATCCTATAAGTTAATTTTTAAAAGAAATGATGAATTTGTCCATTTAAGCTAACATTGTTAATGGTTTAGTAACAATTTTTTTTTTCAGATTTAAAAAACTATACATCATATAATCGGAAAAAAAAACTTTACTCATTTTGTAAATTTCAAAAACCACAAAAAAAAAAATTGTACTTTTCCCTTGAAATTATTGTGGTTTTCAAAGAATTTGGTTGACCTAATTCAGGTTTGAGGAAAAATAAATAAAATAAAATAAACACAACCCCTCAACATATGGGTTTAAGGTCTACCAGATCAGATTAGAATCTTAAAAATTAGCAATTGAAATCTAGAAACACATTGAATTGAATGTGAAGCAGAATATGCACAAGTTATTGAAAAATAGTGCTCCTCTTATATCTAACATAATGTTGTAAGCTAACACTTCAATTCGAGTCTAATAACCAAATTTGACAGGTCAATATAAAAAAAAAAAAAATTTACTTAGGATTGGAATATGAACTACGCTAGTATTACGAGACAAAACCCTAAATAAATACATGTATATACACACTACTGACCCGAGAACAAGACAAGATAATTATCTAATAATAGGATATATTAGAGATGAACAGCATTATAATCAAATAGGTCTAACGGAAGAACAAACACATGGAAACATGTTTTTCCGAAGATATTTATAAGTTTGCATATGTAAAAGAACCTAGTTATTAGTGAAATATGTGTAAAATGAAGAGAGCTGCAAGTTGAACGAAAATAATGGATGGGCAAGCATGTTTCAGATAGGAGTAGTAAACCAGCACATATTTTGTTGTGATTTGAGTGAACTTGAATGCCCAAGAGAGTTTGAACAAAATACTATGATGGACGTAATCGGACCACTTAGAATTTCAACGGGCAGAGAATCAGACCAGACACACATAATTTGGTAGATATGGATTAAGTGGATCCCACCACTGCAAGCCAATACACCGTCCAATACATCCCCCATTTTCTACACCAACAAAACAGCCTTTGACTTTTCACTCTTCAATATATATTTTTTAAATTATGAAACCCTTCAAGTCATGCCCATCAAATAGCTAATGGATTAAGTGATAAATACAGCGCACCAATTAGTTAAAGAAGGATCTTTATGTAATATAAATAAGGAGTGGGTTGAACTGCCTCCTAATATGCTGCATGTATTAAATGTTGAGATGATTTCATCCAATCTAAGATTTTCATTTTCAAAAAAAAAAAAACAAAAAATCCAGGCTATATCCACAAGCATGCCAAAACTAAATTGCACTATCATTCAATAGCTCTTAATCTTCTATTAACACCGACATAGTAAAGAACTTTAAAATTTTGCAACCTATGCCCTCTAAATCTTAAAGGAAACCAAGAGGCTCTCTTGGAAGAGGTACTATCATCTCACAACTACTCTCTACTTTGTTTTTATGTTTTCCACAAAATAAACTTACAACACATAAGATAAAGTATAACTTCAAAAATACTCTTCTATAAATTGAACCAGCATAAATAAGTTAATTAAGTTCATTTAACTGACGCCATCCCAATCTCTCGAAGACTGAAGTCCTCATATTCTCTTTCAAACTTTCACTTTCTTCTCTCACAAATCCTGTGTAGGGTTTATCCATGGCTAAAGGTCAGGACACCTCCAAATCATCAAAGTGAAAGGATAAGGCACACTCATATCTGTTTGAAGGACACTACCCAACCAATAAAAAGGAATTAAATAAAGTCTACTGATCAGAAAAAGTCCTCTGCTGGCCAAGATAAAGAGTGCGAGATTAATATTGCTCCTTGATGAAAAAAAAGCTACCTTAAGATGAACAACTCTCTTTCATCAATTTTTACCTAATCCCATTAATATAACTAACAATAAATTCTCCCAATTCTACTTCGATGGAATGATCAAAATATAGTCAGATAAAATTATAATTTTATTACTTAGATTTTCTTTTTCCTTTTCTTATATGATATTAAAACATTATGCAATTATTTTTAATCTTAAGTGACTACATAGTTATCCAACTTTATGAGAACCCTAGACTTGCCACCAGAATATCTACAAAAATATCAGATCTAAATATAAAAAATCTGACATTCTCAGATTAATTCATCTTCACAGGTTGATTGGTCTCCTCATCATCTTTGATTGAACACCAGACCCACAACGTATGACTCCCATCAACCACAAATCTATGCTACAAAACAACACTAATAACAACTTCTTCAAATTATCCACGTCTGTCTTACTATCCCCTCTCCTCTCCCTAAAGCTTCTGCTTTTTACTTTCTTTATTCACATGAAAGTCTGCCAACCAATAAAGCCACTGCCACTCAAGCCCTAAATCTACCATCACCAATGAATAAGTGCCACGTCGACAGATAAGGGGAAGCCTTTCCCTAACAGTGGGACCAGTCTTATGGGCTTCACCACTCTCTCCCAAGACAAGCATGCCTCCCATCTCTCCCAAGTGTCCCTTTTGCACCCATATTTAACTTCGAACAAATTGACCAAATTACCCTTATACCAACAAGCAGAAAACCCTCTATGGAAGAAGCATGACCTCAAGGTGACAGAAGGGTAATTTCATCATATAAGAAGACCATAATTCTACTTATTAAACAAAGTAAATGAATAAATAAGAATAAGATAGAGAGAGAAAGGATAGAAGTGGTCCATCTGGGCACTGAGGCTTGTCTTCTCATGAACCCATAGACAAGATCTCTTTTTCTCTCTGATTTCTCTAAGATTTTAGCGGGCACAATTGAATTTCATTTTTTTTTGTTAATTTTTCCTCGTAATCTCGTGATTCATCTCTTTTTATACCCCAAACGAGGTCATACTCTGTTCCTCCATTCATATCCTCCTCAACGCTCCCACTTTTCTTTTTTCTCTTCATTTCGGTCTCAAAAGCAGAAGATTTGCCTGAAAAGTTCGCACTATTTTGGGGTCTTTTCTATTGGATTTTGTTCCTGAAAGTGAATTTGAAACTCACTGCTTAGCCATTGAATCCATTCAGGGCTCCTAGTCATTTCAATCCAGAAATCCTTAAACTAATCGCTTGCAACTCCATCTTTTTTCCCCCTTTGAAGAGTTTGCTGAAGTTCCTCGAAGTGGATTTAAAGCTGAGTGAGTAATCTGTTCCCCATCAATATCCCTTTGAGGTCCGTCTTGCTGTCACTTCAATTCAATCCAGAAATAAGCAAACATCTCAGCGAATCCAGGCCGTCATCTTGAAAATTTTTGCATTATTCAGGTTTTCTGTTTTTTTCTCCAAAAAGTATACATCTTCAAACTTCCTGAAAGATAATTAAAAGCAGGGAGAATACTCCGTTCCCCCCATTGCTATCCTTTAAATCTCCCTCCTTTTCTATTCATTTCTCAACAATTTGCATCTTTTTTGTGTTTTTCCCTTGATTCATTCTTCATCCTGTTCTGCTAATCTTTGCTTCCATGGAATTCAATCCAAATTTTGTAGACCTCCATCCGAACTCATCCTTTCCAGGGTTCTAAGAAGCCATTACAGTGGCTTTCCAGAGTTCTAAGAAACCATCAGAATACAGAGTTTCTAGGATAATAAAGAAGTCATTACAGTGGTTCCTGGGGTTCTAAAAAGCCAACCCGGTGTTTTTCTAGGGTCTAAGAAGCCATTACTGTGAGCCCCTAGGGTTTCAAGAACCTATCAGAATTCAGTGTTTCAACAAGGTACTAAAAACCCATTAGAGTGAGCTCCTACGTTCAAAGTATCCATCAGAATTCAGTGTTTTTCTAGGTTTATAACAACTCATTTCAGTGAATTCCTATCAAAGAATCAATTAGAACTCCTTAATTCTTAAACTCGCAGAACGCCTTAATTTCTAAGGTTCTAACAAGCAATCAAAGTGCGTACCTCATCTCCATCAATCTCCACCCAATGTCTTCTCCTTGTCTCACCGGCGCTGGTGCCGGCACCACCAGCCCCTACTCCCTCGACCTCGACCTCCTCAAATCCCCATCCCCATCTCCATCTCCATCCCCATTGCCCTCCCCATCATCCACCCTCTGTGACATCACCATCTCCACCAAGAAACCCCGAGCTCCCCGCAAACGCCTGAACCAATCCTACTCTGAAGCCGCTGCCCTCCTCTCGGCCATCCACCCCGGCATCTTCCCTTCCTCCACCCTCCCCAAGCTCCGCCACTCTCTCTCCTTCCCCTTCTCCGAATCCTCCAACCTCCTCCTACCACCCCCACCGAACCCCCCCAAACTCCTCCTTCAAAGCCCCAAACCAAACCCTAGCGGTACCCACTCCCCGACCTTCAGCTTCTCTACTTCCATCCACGACGATGACGACGATTTCAACCCCACATCCATGCTCCACGAGCAGATCAGCGAAGGGATCGACACCATCCTCGGAAATCCTAGCTCCACCGCCTCCATTGATTCCCAACCATCATGCCCTTATACCATTTGCTTGAATGCCTACATCGCCAGCTTAATCTACCACGCCCGCGCGCTCCGCCGCCGCGACGCCGACGGCGACTGGTGGAGCTCCCCACGCGTCGCCGTGCAAGACCTCATCCCAAAACCCCGTCAATCAGAGAAGAACAAGAAGAAATCGAACTCCAACTCAAGCAATTCATCACCACCATCAACAACAACAAGATCAGCAACAAGATCAACAACAACAACAACAACAACAACAACAAAATCAAGAGAAGAAAGCATCACCGGTGGTTTGAATCTGAAGCTGAACTTTGAAGGAGTTCTCAAGGAATGGTCTCCCCGAGGATCGCCCTTTGGGGATTCCGGTGCCTCCCCGGAGTCCTCCGGCGACGTTCTTGTACGTCCTCTAAACTCCACCGCAATTTCAACGATGAAAAGCATTTGGTTGCCCTAATTTCATGCTTTTAAGCATCTCTAATTCGCGATTTCCCTCCAAATCTCGATTTTGATTTACTTTATAGTGATTTATATATATATTGCATTTACACCCCTAGTTAAACGAAAAATTTTTACAACACTGTTAATCTAATTTTGAGGAACCAAGGGTGTGTTTCGAGAAAAAAAAGGCCATCTTCTATCTTTCTGTCTATGCTTAATTTCGTTCGCCCTGATTTTTTGTTTGGGAAACGAGTTTTTTTAACTTTATTCATTCGTTTATTTGTTTTATTTTATTTATTTATATATTTTTAATTTACAGACTAGACTAGCGCATATAGATTTATTTCCAGAAACAGAGAACGGAGTGAGGGAAACAAGTTTGCAGAGGTATAAAGAGAAACGGAGAAATCGATTGTTCTCTAAAAAAATACGGTATGAAGTTCGAAAAGTTAATGCAGACCAGAGACCTCGCATGAAGGCAAGTGTAAGAGTTATTACTTATTTTTATATTTTTATTTTCATATTTAAAAATATTGAATTTGTATTATTCTTTTAAATAATATTTTGGTTTATGAAATTTTCTGTTCTCTTTCTTTTCCTGATTTTATGTGATTTTTTTTTTCTTGAATTTGGGAAAAATAATTGGATCTAAAATTGCATGTTGTTCTTGCAGGGTAGATTTGTGAAGAGGCCTGCTCTTCTCTGCCAAACAATTGAGGAAGAAAGTTCCTAGATAGAGTAATTCATGGAGTTTTTATTTTTATTTTTAATTTTTGTCTTTTTTTGTTTTTTGTTTTTTATTTTTTGTTTTTTGTTTTTTGTTTTTTTAAGGGAAGAGGCTTTGTGAAATTAAATGTTGGAATAGAAAGAGAAATGTCATCAATTTGGCCATTTGATATTTTGTTTCTTTAATTTCTTCATTTCATTTGATGTGATTGTGGTCAAGAGAGAATTGAATGTTCTTTCATATTAATGATTAAATTAAATTAATAAAATTGTAAATATTATTTTCACTTTTTTTTTTTATCTCCATCAAGTAAATTAAAAAAAAAAAATACCTCAGTTGAAGTTCAGTAAAAAGATAAAAAATTTAAACTCATCAATTATTTTATGACAACAAGATCAAGTATACAACATTTAACAAATATGAACTTGGCCAATTTCTCACCACAAATTTAGATCATTGTAAATTTTTACTTTTACTCACTAAGTTCATCGATTGCTCCTATAACTTGATATATATTCAGTATATTGTAACCTATCAATTATATATATTCGGTATGTTATAACCTATGAACTATACATAAAATAAGTATCATGATTTGAGTGAAAACCTATTTTCTTAATCAATTATCATTTTTTCCTTTTTTTTTTTTATTTGTCGATGGAGCACCCTGCATTTTCATATGCAATCCACTCCAAACCTGATTTTTTTTTTTTGGTTATACAGACCAGTTTTTTTCATTATAATGGATATTTATATTATACTAAATTATTGTATTATACTATAATTGTATCCTAAATTTTTTTGACCTATGTATCTTGAGTCTTGCTTCATTGATATTAACCTAGGGCAAATTCATATCGTCAACATTAAATTTTGGAAAAAAAAAATTTATGATGAAAAAATATATTTTATAAAGCCAACAGGTCGTGTATAATATGGAATACTGTGCTTTTTCCACTTTGTTAAAAAAAAATTATATACTTATAAAATAAAATTAACGATAGAATAATAAAATTGGATTAAACATGAACAACCATTCCATTTTATTTATTAAGTCAATCAACATATTAATTTATTTTTTTATGAAGAAAACATGAAAATTTAAGGAAAAATTAATGTTTATCCCTCAGGAATTTTAAATCTTCCCAAATAGCCCCTACAAGTTTTGAATATCCTAAACAACACTTCCGTTGTTTCACTTGTTTTTTGCTCCCGGTAGGTCACTCGGCATTATCCATGTTGTGAAATTTCTTCTTTGCCCTTGAAATTGGTGGTAAAAAACTCACCCAATCACATTATGTCAAACTTTTTTGCATTCTTTTTCGTTTTCTCAAACAAAGTTTGGAAGACTCATCACCTTGGATTGTTAGAGTTTTCAATTCCTCCCCATTTGGTCTATTCGATTCCAATTCTGCTGGTTGCCAGATAAGGTGAGAATTTCTTCCTTGCCCTCACTTTGATTATCCTGCAAGAGAGAGTAACAATTTATAAAAATACAGGTATTATTATAGAGAATTTTGCTCTATTGCTGGATACAACTGTAGGGACGAGTGCTAGTGTTCACGGCACTAACTTTTTATGAATCAGTGTTAGCGGAGATATGTGAGCAATGCGGTCTCGATGTTTCCCGTGCCAGGGTGAAGTTTGTCACACTCGATGGACACAAAACGGTTTGTCCAATAGAAAACGAGATTGACTTCCAGCGCATGTGTCACGTGTACTCCCTCTTCATATGCGCTATAGTCGATCTAGTGGTTGATACAGATAATGTGCTATTGTCGCATTCTACTGAAAACGATTTCTTCTCGTTGTAAAGTTCTTCCCCTTTATGTTTTATGTTTACATAGTTGTAGAAGTTAATTATTGCTTAATTATTCCAGTTTCCGCTTAAAAAATATGTTTCCGCATAAAACAAAGCAAAACCATAAGTTTTGTTTTGTTATCCATTTTCTATCCCAGTTTCCGTTTAAAGTTATCCAGTTTCTCTTTAAAAATGTTCTTTTCTGCTTATATTTTCATGTTTTCTTTTAAAATGTTATTTTTCCTTTTTAAGTTTCTGCTTTCCGTTTAAACTTTTATGTTTCCACTTAAAATATTGATGTTTTTCTCCAAAACTAAAATGGTGGTAGGAATTCAGATTCTGCGAGCTTATCCGTTCCACCTCATGGCGACCCTGATGGTGTAGAATGCCTTTCTTCCTCATTAGATCAATTTAAGATGTTATCGTTGGATATCGGACAATGTTTTCTAAGCGTTGACAATTTCAGAGACGCACTTTGAAATTTTGCAATCAAATGGAATTTTAATTTCAAATTCATAAAGAATAAAAAAACACCGGGTGACTGTAGAATGCGCTGTCGTTGGTTGTCCATGGCACCTTCATGCATCAAAGGAATATAATAAGAATACTTTCAGAATCAAGACAATGCACTCGGCACACACTTGTAGTGGTGGAATTGGATCAGTGTCACATCTGAAAGCGTTCAAAAAATGGGTAAGCGCATGAGTCATTCATAAGCTTAAGGATCAGTCCTTGTACAAGGCCATCGACATTCAGAAGGACATGTTACGGGAATATGATATCCACGTTGCATACAAGCAAGCTCGGTTGGGTAAAGAGTATGCCCGGGTGATCCTCGACAGCAGTTACATCTTCAACTATGATTTGTTGCTTTAGTGTGTGGATAAGGTGGTTGAGACAAACCCCGGCAGCATTGCGATTGTAGAAAGAGACGGTGAGCATTTTAAACGTGCATTCTTTTCTTTCTATGCATGTATCACGGGATTCAAGAGGGCTTACAGGCTGCTATTGTTCCTCGATAGTACCCACCTACTTGGAAAGTATCGGGGTACTCTATTAGGTGCTATAGGCAAAGATGGAAACAATGGTTTTTTCCATATTGCCTTTAGTATTGTCGACAACGAGACCGATGCCAATTGGACGTGATTCATTTCGAAGTTAGGTGATGCTTTATACGATGAAAGAGATTATGAAGAGATAATTACATTTGTGTCGGACATATCCAAAGGCCTTATGAACGCCATTGCAAAGGTCTTCCCTTCTTCCCCACATGCATACTGCCTTCGACACTTGGAGGCCAATTTTATGAAAGCCAATGTTAGATTTGGGAAGGCATTGAAGAAGGAGTGTTGATCCATATACTTTCGTATTGGGTGGGCATCCATGGCTAAATAATTTGATAATTTCGTGAATAAACTACATGCCACATCACCCGAAGCCTATCACTGGTTGATTCATAAATTAGATATGCCATATTAGTCGAATTATTTGTTCAGAGGTGAACGTTGGGGCGAGATGTATTCAAATGTCGCAGAGTCATTCAATGCGTGTATCAAAGAAGCTCGACATTTACCGGTGATGAAAATGATTGACTCTATACGGTATTTGAATGCTGATTTTATTTAACTCTTAAAAATGGTTCTTATCCTTTAAACTTGTTTGTTTTTTATTAAATAATGTTGTTTATGTTTAACTATAAAGGTAATCATTTAATGTCTTTTCTTATCATTTAATAATATTTGTTTCTGATTAAATTTCAGTGTCTTAGCTTAACAGTGTTTGAGTATACATGTTCAACGTCGTACAGGTTCAAGCTGATGCGCATGTTATGCACCCACCACAAGCAAGCGAACAAATGGGAGACCTACTTATGCCCGACATACATTCGAAGGTAAAGGTACTTGTTGCGAAAAGCTGAAATCTTTATGTCGGTCATTGTGTTGAAGATCGTTATGAAGTGATTGACCAGTGCAGTAATCCATAGATCTATCGGGTAAAACTTGCTCATGTTGTAGGTGGCAAGTTTATGATATCCTGTGGAAACACACTTGCACTACAGTAATGCAGACAGATACCAGCATTCATTGATTTATTAGCGGCTACTTTAACTTCGACAATTACAAATTGGCGTATAAGGAAGCTATTTTCCTCATACCCGACTATTACAAGCTTACAAAAGATAATGAAGAATTGCGTTTGTGTCCGCTTGTTAAGAGAAGGCAACCTGGGCGTCCTAGACGGAAGAGGATCGAGTCGTAAGCGCCGAGGTCTGCGAGTTACGTTGCAGTCGCTGCCACGTGTCTAGTCACAATCGTAGATCTTGCAATGAAATTATCACCGATTAGGCATTGTAAATAAACACAAATTTAAACAGAAACAAACTTATTTACGTGTAAATCTTTGATCTTTAAATAGAGACTTTGTCTCTTAAACATTTTACTTAAACATTTTGAGGAACGTAAATGGAATATCTTATCTTAAACATATAAGCATTATCTTAACAGTAAAGGGATTATGTTAAACAGAAACACTGATATTTAACTAGAAACAGTTATATTTAATCAGAGACAGTGATAGTTAAACAGAAACGCTGATTATTAAACGGGAACATTGAACGTTAAATAGAAACATTGATATTTAAATAGAGACCACAATGTTTTCAACTTAAACATAAAAAGTTAAACAGAAATATTGAAAGTTAAACAAAGACAGACAAGTATATAGACAACCATACAACATTAACCAAACTATTTTACATTTCAAAACAATATTAATTCTGTTTCCCCCCAGCCAAAGAATCGCCTTTCTTAATGATGCAGGTTGTACTCCCTTCCATAAGTATGCGGCTAACATACTTTCATCTCAAGTAAGGGACGTCTGTTTGAGATAGCCGTAGCTTTTCATCGTCAAGTGATTGTTTGATAAACTGCATGACATAAATGACACAATCAACACTTCCTTGTTTTTGACTTGGGGTGTCACCGTCATGAATTAATGGGTACGATATAGTCGTCATCTCGCCGAACTCCATATCGACACAATAGTTAAATATTCTCCGCTGTCACGATATACAATTTGAGGTTGGAATCCCGATTAAGACTACTATTTATCAAAGAACTTACCATGTCTTTGGCGTCTCTGTCGTACACCTGACTTTGGGATGAAGAATAATGTCTGTATTCTTGTTTGTTGTTATCAAGAACCAGCACATGGAAGTGGCCGTTTATGATTATTGGAAGTATGACAATGTCAACATCATGCAGGTTACACGAGGCATCTCCGATTATAGTGAGAGTCGTGTCACATGCGTTTTTCTGCTTAGACATAAATATTGCTAGTGGTCGCGCGATGGAGGCACGCTTCTTATACAGATACGGTATTTTCTTTAGTGACTTTTGAATTATGCATATAAACGCGTCCATCACATCGTCTGTCACAATTTCCTTCCCCTCCAGCATCGTGAATAGGCTGGTTCATGTAGTGCTAACATAGTCATTCTTCCAAAAGATAGTCCTGAGGTTAAACGGTAATAGATATAGTTAAACAGAAACACAAATAGTTAAGTGGAAACTATATATATTAAACGATAACGTATATATTTAAATGGAAACTAACAATATTAAATGGTAAGTCATATGGTTAAATGATAAAATTCATATTTAAACGAAAACCACTTATCTTAAATGTTAACACATATATTGAAATTATAATATAAAAACTTCATACTTACAAGTTTATCCAGTAGTTCAGGAAGATCCTTATTATCTCCTGCTAGAATTTGTCGAGGAGCGCGTGTCCGGGGTATTTTTTCTTCTTGGAAAAAATATCCTTCCGCACTTCTTCGTATTGATGGTTGGCAAGGACCAAACTGTTAACGTTAACATCAATAGTTGTTTTTTCGTTGACGTTTTCTTGGTCGTCGTCAGCAGCATCTTTGGGTTTATCACCAGGTACTATTGTTGACGGTTGTTGGTGTTCTGTAATTGCTACTTCTTTGGCAATAGAGTCAATGATCCTGTCAAGCTTGGGCATGATGACATCATCAACCACAGACACATCCTTTACTGCTTCATGTTGTTGAGGGATTGTGTCTACCTTTGATGCAGCACTGTCGTTCGCCAGTTCCACTAAGATGGGGATTTCTTTGGCAATAGTCTCAACGATCCCGTCAAGATCGGGCATGACGACATTATCAACCGAAGACACATCCTTTGAAGGTTGATCCACTACAGGTGGAGCTTCTGTTGAGGCAATTTCTTCAGACGTTGCTACTATAGCCGCCCGATCAACTGCTGATAGTGCTGCTATTGTTTCATCGTCAGCCGGTAGAGGGAGAGACATTATTGTTTTTCCTCTTTTCACAAGCCTCTTCAAACGTTGCCCTCTTTAAATGGCTATCCCAATTACGTCCTTGTTGTCAAAATCCGAGGCCATTCACTTACGTTGTCAGTAATCACCGAGGCTACCTCGGCTGTGTCTGTGCCGAGTACTTCATTTGTTTGTAGGGGCATAGTATTCAATTGTGACCATCCTTCCAACACCTTAGGATGAGCAACAAGCCAGGGAAACTCAGTTATTAATATCTAGCATGCCTGCAGCAGACGTGCAAGTAACATCGTCGCTTGTTGCCGTCGGGGGAGTTGTTGCGGTTGGGGGGCTATTTCAATCAGGGGGCCTGTTATCGTCGGGGGGTGTTGACGTCGGGCGGGGTATGGGGCTTGTCCGGCGCTAAGAAATGCGTGTGCGGGTTGGGCTGGAAGATGGGGAATGGCGTCGAGCGTGTCTTGAAGTGGTTGTCCTCTCATCTTTCCTTCGAGCTAGTAGTTCGGGAGCAATAGCATCCCTTGGCGGATGCACGAACAAAGATTTTTTCATCCGCATTCGCCGCGACCAGTTCAGAAAACTAACATTTGTAAACAACACAATGTCAGTAAAATCATTCAACTTAAAAAATAACAAATGTTTTTAAACAATAAACTCATATATTTAAACGATATCCAATATACTTAAACAACAAACCACAAGATTAAACACTAAATAATATTTTTTAAATAGAAACTACTAGTTTTAAACGATAACAACTAAACTTAAATAAAAACTACTACTGTTAAACGATAACAATATTTCAGACAATTGTAACACATTGTTCATGATTTATTACCTCCTTTTCTAAGAGATGACAACATGGTTCCTATCGTCGCTTGCTTCCAATAACTATTTTCACCGTAACACAGAATCCTTGGGGTTTTGCCAAAACATAGCTTCTTTTCGGTGCCGATCAGCTTGTAAAACCAGATGTTTAGTGCGACCGAGCAACCTTTAAGGTACCCGGTATTGGTTTTCTTCCCAGTGCATCTTACTTACACTCGAGCTGCCGCTTGTGGAAGTCTTCCATAAGCCACTTGTACATCACCTGCACCTAGGTGTATCGCCCCATGCCAGGTAGATCATCGACATAATTAGCAATCCAATTCAGAACCGAGCATGAGGTATTTGGAAAGAGGATTGTACCTAAGAGATACACCATCAGGAGTTTGACAAAATTTTCTTTTTCTCCCCTTTGCCGAAGAAGTTACTCAAGTGTTCTCTTAATGGAGTTTTTCTGTCTCACGAAGGTTTTCGATAAATACTTCTCTTCAAAAGCTGAGCATGTTTTCTTCTTTTGAAATACGACTGCATCTCCATCACATCGCAGACCAAGAATGAGAGCTACATCTTCAAGCCTAAAACTCCCAGGCTTGCCTTGGCCCTGAATTTATTGATGCGGTCATCATACGTTTGCAACAGCGAATCAAGAAGGTTCTAGTTCAGTGAAATGCTGCAAACGGTGTCCTTCAGATGATCTCCCAATGTCATCCACTCATGTGATCTTTCAATTCATCCACAGTCTCCACTACCGGTGTCAAGTAGCATCGCCCATTAACTAGGTTTACCTTCATAATCACAAGCCTGCGACAACAACAATACATTAAGCAGTATTCAGAACAACTTAAGCGGAAAGATATGTTTTTAAATGGAAACATCACTTCGTAAACAGATACCTTATTTCTTAAACAGAAACCACAATTCTTAAACGGAAAATCATTTTTTAAACTAAACCTTAATTCTTAAATGAAAACCTAATTTCTAAAACTGAAACCATATCAAAGTAAAGGGGAAACATACATTATAAACATTACATTGGATAACAATCGAAAAATCTCTTTCGAACGTGTACACAGACAAAAATGAAAAACAAAACAAAACCCTAGCCAAGAAATCTCCCTGTAGACTTCAATATCATCCAATAAAAACAGAACCATAAAACAAAACCGAAAAATCTCTTTTTCTAACAGGATAGTTTACAAATAAAACCATAATCACAACTTCTTAAACGACGTCCATCTCAGCTCAACACCTTACATTGCAAACTGATGAAATGTCGAATACTCTCCTTCAAGACATTGGTGGAAAGGGAAATTCCGTTTCTATAGAGCATGTTCAGGCAGAGATAACTTTGGAAATGGAAAAGCTGAAGAGGTGAAGAGAGAAAAAAATATAACCGCCGCCAGTAATGGTTGTCTCTTGGGATTACCTAAAAAGAAAAATCCATTTCCTCTCAAACTGGAAAAATGATTGCAGTCAGGTGCATTATAGTCAAACCACGTCGCACTGCCATAACTTCCCATCAAGGGCAATTTCATCCAGAAAATTCAAAACTAACTCTGTTAACTACTGTTACATGTTTGGGGGTTTGAAAATAATTATGTTTAAAAAAAAAAGATGTGTTTAAGAATACATAAATTTAGGGGTTATGTTTGTGCATATTGTAAATTTAGAGGGTGTTTTTGGCAATTTTCATCAAATTTAATGATATAAGATATTAATTAGCTTATTTTTGTGAACCATATAATTAATGATATAATAATTATTTTGGACATGCATAATAAATTTTAATTTTTTAAATATGATATAAAATCCAAGAAAAATCCAACGGTCGAGATTCATCTTGAATGCTATTCAATGATCTCTGAGAGAAAAGAAAAAAACAAAAAAAAAAGCCCAATTTCCCAAACCTCAATTTATAAAGCATTCAAAAAACCCAACGCAAAGCTTTGGCTTTTGAGGAGAAATCTTGGGGCCCTTCGCCCATCTCCTCTTTGCCTTAGCACCGAAGCGCCGCCCTTTTCTTCAAGATTCTGGTAAATCCGATCCATCAATCTCGTTTCCATGTAGTATTTGCTAATTTCTTGATGAATTCGTGCATTTTTTTTATGTTTATTTGCTTTAGACCTTGGAATTATGATGCTTGTTGTTGTTTATTCTTCCCTTGATGTGTTGAGGATTTTGTTAATTGGATTTGGGTGAATTTTTTATGAACATGTAGTTCTTTAGAGCAATTGATGGTGGATTGTTTTGGATTAGGGTTTGCGATGGTGTAGTAACTGTTTTCTGTGATGAAATTTTTTTTATTGGTGTATAAAAAGACATCTTCTTCAAATGCATGTTTCAACAATGGGGTTAGATCTTCTTGTGATGCTTGTATTGGGTTGATGAATATAGAGGAATACCGGAGACGGCCAAGGCGCAAAATTTTTTCTTTTTCTTTTTTTGTTGTGTGGTTGATTGATGAAAATAAAATGATTATTAGATCCAGGAAAATACATCAATAAAATTTTTGTTTCATTTCATTTTGATCAATGATTCTTTAATGTTCTTTTATTTCTTTCTAATGGTGACGCTAGTTTTGGAATTTTTTCGAAGAGCTTGGTCTAGCGTGAAGGTTTCTTCTCTATGTTTCCTTGTAAAAATTGCTTAATGTTCTTGGAGAAAATTTTATTTTGTGACTTAAGGAGTAAAAAAGAGAGAATAATTTTGTCTATTCTAATAGATTATTCCATAGAAATTGTAGACTGTTCCTGAATATGTATTTAGACAAGTGCTTAAATTGCTGGGGTATATTGATGAATGAACCATCCTTTAGCTGAGAATTCCTTTTAAAGTAGATTTTATGGTTTTGCTAGACATTGATTTGAAGGTTTGTAGGCAAAGGATTCTTGATCTTTTATTCTTGAAAATGAAAGATCCAACTGAGAGTCTTAAAACACATGAATTTTTGGGGAAAAGTCTCTTGAGTGAAGATCCACTCATTTCTCTTGCTGGCTGCGAGTTTAATGTGCAGAATAAGGAGTCTTGCCCTCGGTCTCACTCACAACTGGTTTTTGATAACTAAGTGTTATCATTTAATTCTAGTTCGTTAATTCAAATTGTCACAATTAGTATTATACTCTTTAGCAATGCTTGAGACGTGTACATTGCAAATGAATGACATAATCTAATTTCTTATGTCTAAGCTGATCTTGCATTTTTTTGCTACAAGGAATAGCTAATTTACAAAAAAAAAAAAAAAATGAAGTCCTACCGATTGTACATTTGCTGCCAATGTTGATATCCATGAGACCCCACATTGATCATGACCATCAACATTTCCTTTTGATTTTCTTTAAATTTTTATAAGTTGTTATTGATTCTTTGTCCATTTTACAGGCAATTTACAGAAATTTTCAGATTGTAAACTTCAGAAGAGGCCAATGTATCTTGCTCTTATCATTTTTGGAAAAAAATGCATTAGGAAATTATAATTCATCCTCAACATATTGTACCAGATAAGGTGAAATGCTCATTCAGAGCCTTCTTCCTATTTCTGTCAGTACAGAATTATCTTTTACATCTGAATGTGGTAAACGTCAAAGTACAGACTTAATGTGTGATTGGCCACATTGTGGTGAAACTTGGCAGCAGTCTCTGAATTGTGATGATTCTCCTTCTGTTAAACATAGAAAACCATTATCTACAAGAGTGGAAGTGACGGAATCATCTTCTACCAGAGCAGTAGAACTCTCGAGGACCTCTTTGGATTTGTCATTAGGGAACAACATGTGTTCTAGCTCTGCACCTAAATGGGCAGGTTATGTGTACAAGAGGAGGAAATTGCAGCGGAACTCAGTGGCTTTGTTGTCAGAAGAAAATGCTACGCCAATCACAAACGAAATTTCCAATCACTCTTCAAGTATAAGTTTTGAGGAGGATTCTTTGGTGGATAAAGACAATGTCCCCAACAATGCTTGTGTGACGGTAGCTGAGGCTTCCACTAGAAATGATTTAATTGAGGCAGATGCATTACTTATTGAAGACTGTGGTTTACAAAAGGCCACTGCTTTTGCCAGCAGAGGGAAGAGTGGCAATATCCAACAATCTGTAACCACCAAGATGTCTTCATTTAGGGAAGATGGACTTCCTCCTGCATCATCTGTGGGTAATATTAATAGATCTGCATCAGAGGACTATTCTGTTGTCCGTGATACCTGTTCATCATCTAAGTCTATTTCTGGGCACTGTTCAACTATCAAAAGAACAGATGCAAGTGGCATGGAGATGTGCTCTTCAATAAGAAAGGTACTAATGAAACCCTTGGAGGAGTTTTCTTCGGCAAGGGACTTTTGCATTCACGTGCTTCAGGCACATGGGTTGCTCAGGGGACTACTGACTTGCAACTCATCAATTTGTCCACAAATCCTTGGTGATGTTGATGATGAGTCCACTCAATTGTGCAAAATATGTGGTCTTCCAGATAATCTTAGAAATATGCTAATTTGTGACCTTTGTGATAAAGCATTTCACATATCTTGCTGTCACCCGAAAGTAAAAAAGCTTCTGGTTGATGATTGGTATTGCCAGCCTTGTTCAAGAAAGAGACCAAAGCCCCTCTTGACGAATAATTCTGGGAATTCATTGAATATCATGGGTGGAGCGTCATCTCATGGAGGAATAAATTCTATATTAGCAATGTTGAGTGATAATCAGCCACACAAATCTGGAATTCGAATTGGCAGAGATTTTCAAGTGGAAGTTCCAGAGTGGTGTGGACCTGTCTTTATGTAAGTTCTGTTAATCTCTTTGCAATTTTGTTTTTCAAATCTTATGTTTAATGTAGTAAAGTTATTGATAAATCTATATTTACATTTGCTTTTGCGATTTAGACCATCTTATTTTGAAGCATATGCATAGTTGTGTGTGTGTGGATCTTGTACAAAGCTTTCCTGCATCGTAACATTCCTGTCATGATCCCAGTGGTATATACAACATGATGGATGTGGCTTAGGTGGAATATCAGCATATGAATTAATGCATTCACTACTTCAAAGCTATTGCGATGGAGAATCTATGAAATTGGTTTTGGGTATATTATTAGCATTGTTTTCTGGTTTATTTTTTTATTCTTTGACCTGCACTAATAGTTAGTTTTTTGTTGATTCTTAAAATTCCTTTGTTTTCCTTTAAAGTGATGATGACTACTTTGGTGAACCCTCAGAACTGGATCTTACTGAATGCGCAAGTCTGAATGTGAGATTAAGATAACTGCATTAATTTTTTTTGTAACTCCATTAATTCTTTTAGTTTGCTCTTGTGCTCATATTTATTATGTTACACAATACTCTTAGAGCTGGAATAACAACGAGCTGTCTAAGCATAGCTCTATTGGCAACTGGGTTCAGTGCCGAGGAGTCATTTACAATGATGCAGACATTAATGACGAGGGAAGAGTGTGTGGAAAATGGCGCAGGTAATCTATATTCTACAGTGTGTACAATTTTTTTTTTTAATTATGCAATAAAAGTAGTTGTCTCTAAATTCAGCGGTCTTAGTGTAGATGAGGACAATTTTGATGGGCTCCTAGGGATTACACTTAGTGTTCGGTTAATAACTATTATCTGTGATGAGTATTGATTATACGGTCTTAAATTTGGTCTAGTCATATGAATGAATGCAATTTGGTGACTGCCAAGGTACGTGTGTGTGGGGGCTCAGTCACTTTTAGAGTATTCAAACCAACCTCGGCCAATTTGTTTTAGCTGTGAATTAAGGACTTCCTATCCATTTCTTCGTCTGAATTTGTAATACTTGTGTAGCATGTTTTTTAAACACATTTAACATGGTGTGGTAATGGAACAACTGCGGTACTTGTGTGGTATGCCTATAGGGCTGTAAATGGCCCGAGCCCTGCTTGAAATTGATTAGCTCAAGCTTGAGACTAACCTGAAAAGGCTTGTTTGAGCTTGGCTTTATTTTATTTGAAATTAAAATCAAAAGATTTATTTTTGAGAATTCAAATTTGAATATGTTTATTTTGAAACTAAAACTTCATTTATCACTAGATTATTGTTTTTAAAGATAAATGGTACAAATTATATAATATATTCAATATAATAACATATTATATAATGATATTATATTTATAAATATATAGAAATTTATTATTATTATATATTTCGAGCTGTCATTCTAAGCTTGATCAAGCCCAGCTTGACTTAAAATTGTGAGCTCAAAAACGAGGTTTGAGCTTGGTTTGAAAGCTCAAAATTCCTTGCCGAACTCTAGCTTTTGTTGAGCCAAGTTCAAGCGGCTCATGAATAGCTTGTTCATCTGACAACTCCATTGCCTTGTGGTCTAGAAAAAACATCAATTGTAATTATCAACTTTGGTTATGATCAGAAGAATGAAGTAGTTTTGGTTAAAAAATGTACCATTTTAAACAAGAAAATGTTAGTCTTTTTTTTTTATCCCTTCACATCATATTATGCTATTATAAACTGTTTGAGATTGTGCAAACTGTAAGCCCAAGAAATTTGACTCTTGCTTTTATTTTTTCAGAGCGCCTCTTTTTGTAGTTCAGACTGATGATTGGGATTGTTTCTGCTCTGTTCTATGGGATCCTATCCATGCTGATTGTGCCGTGCCCCAGGTGAGTAAGAGTGCAATACTGATGCATCCCATTTCTTTGGAGTTAATTATAAATCATAATTTTATGAGGTAACAATGAAGAAAATTTTGATGCATTTGTTCAATTACCTGTTCTTTTTTGGTGCCTCTTCTTCTGGTTCGTTTGCAAGTATAATGTTACGAATATAGTTTTTTTGCTGCAAAATTCCTGTAATAATTATTTATATATAACTGTGTGTATAAGCTTTCACCACAATGTTTCTTTGCTATGAAAATTCACTTGTCCAATATGTTGGTTATTGAGGTGTTGGCAGTGTTGCCATAATACTTGGTTGACTTTTTAAGCCGAATAGGGACTGATGTTTTCCCTGGATTGCATCATTAAAATATTAAACTTATTTGGTGCATGGTTAAATGGAAGGATTACAATTCATTATTGGGAATGAGTTTTAAAAGATTCAAGTGATGATCCTTCTTTGATCCCATCATTTTTCATCCAAGTATATAGTATTAGAATCTTAAATGACAGCAAGGATTTGAAAGCGATAGTGTTGGATAAGGATGAGGGTGAATTAGAACTTGTGTGCTTGACTTTAAATAGATTTTCTAGAGAATTATGTGGTCATATATAGATTTTGTATGCAATTTTCTTTTAGCTTACTTTTCCACTTTCATTAAAATGAACACAATGAAATTGGAGAGGTGAAGCCATTTCTCTCTGTCTCTCACCCTGAATGAGACACCTCATCTAACATGATTATTTTTCTTATTTTATTCCCTTTTTACTGTCTCCTATTTGTTCTTCTGTATGCCTCAAACTTTTATCATGTCATGTTGTTAACTGCATGAATTTATTTAGAATACACTCTCTAGTCCCTAAACTTATCTTGATGTTGTACTCTATGTGCTATAGGAGCTCGAGACTGATGTTATTCTTAAGCATCTCAAGTATATAGAGATGGTATATTTACTCACCCACCCTCTTTTAACTTTTTTATTGATGTTCATGTCCACTGTACAAGACTTGTTGCTTGATTTAATTTATTTCTCTTTCTCTGTATTCTTTCGTATCTTTGCATCACTTGTATCATCCTTGTGAAGCTCATGAAAGTGAATAGATGTTGCAACTCTACGGAGGAGTTCATTGCAAATTGTATGGAGTAAATTGTATTATCAGCATGCAACAACTGTCATTTTAGGTCAAGAAGCATGTAGTACTTATTTTTATAAAACATACAATACCTTTTCATGATGTTCTATTTTTTCCGCTTAGGTAGTCTTAAGTAATTGTTCATTTCTTAATCCTGAATGCATAGATAAAAAATCTGAATTATGTAATCATTGATTTTCTTTGATGTTATTTACATAAGCATCTGGTGTTACAGGATTGGAGAAAAACTATAACATGGGGGTATACCATCTTATCTAATCTTTGTGACACTTAACTGACAAATTTTTTTTTACCCTTCATTAATACTTAACTGTCATTCTCATTCATGTTGTTTTTTTCCCTTGGCACATGAACTCAGCCTTTTTCCATTCTCATGTGAAATTGAACTTTTGTTGCAGCTGCGGCCACGACTGTCTAATGACAGTCAGAAAACTGATCAGAGCAAAAGTAATATTCATGGATAGATGGTTGAACATGTCTTGAACTGGAAGGTGTGGCCAACATAAACAAGGTTTGACGCATATCTTCCTCGCGGTGCCATTTCCCGTACATATTTGG